>NC_087349.1:20485012-20785012 GCF_030014295.1 Loxodonta africana
TACAGACCAGCTCTACTCTGTCCTACAGGTCGCTATGAGTCAGAATCGACTCAAGTGCAACGGATTTTTTGGTTTTCAAACAAGTCAGCTCAAGAGCTCACTCTTGTGGAGAGAGTCAGGAAAGGCCTCTATGTTTGAATACAAATAAATACTGAATGGGTGGGTATAAAAAAAAATTCAGCAGTCACCATTTTAAGGTACCTAGTCGGAATTTTTTTTTTTTTTTAGTCGGAATCGACTCGATGGCACTGGGTTTGGGAGGAAAATCACCATGAATGCAATTAAGACTGTAAGTGGGTGGAGTTGGAGTACAAAACAGTGTTACATCCACTCCAAGGAGCTCATCTTTCAGGTCTCAGAGAATTTCAGAGGCCTTCCCTGACCATCCTATCTCAAATGACGCTGCCCCATCACTCTGTACCCATTACCTGATTACTTCCATTAACTGTAGTTACTTATTTATTTTTTATTTCCCCATTTTAGGAGTTTAGTTTCAAGAGGGCAGTGACCTTATCTGTATTGTGCACACAGCATAATACCTGAAACATACAGGTACTCAACACATATTTGTTGAAAAATAATATGCAGCTTCTACCAGGGAAAGCATAAGTCTAGTAGCAAGAGAGATTACAATAAAACCAAACAACTAGGGGAACACAGCTTAACACCTATGGGACCTGGGAAGGCTTCACTGGGGGAATATTGAATTTGGGTCTTGAAAAAATAATGTTGTAACCAAAAAAACAAACAAACCATATCTGTTGCCTTCAAGCTGATTCTGACTCATATCGACCCTACAGGACAGAGAATTGCCCTATAGGGTTTCCAAGGAGCAGTTTATGGATTCAAACTGCTGACATTTTGCTTAGCAGCCGAGCTCTTAACTACTGTGCCACCAGGGCTCCAATGTTGTAACCTAACTCCTTAAGTCTCTAAAACTGTCATGGTACTTACCTCCATGTCTTTAGTAACGATAAGAAAAAAGTGGCTAACATTTTTTGAACGTTAGCCATTTTTCCTTACGTAGCTTTGGCATTTATTATCTCATTTAATTTTCATAATAATCCTCTGGGCTAGGTACTTTTATTATCCCTATTTCACAAATGAGAAAACTAAGGCATAGAAAGGTTAAGTAACTGACCCAAGATCACAGCCAGTAAGAGACAAAACTAAAACTCGAATCCAGGTACCTTTACACTCTTTAGCTGAAATGCCCTTATGCTCACATGCTTGTTTAATGAACTCTTAGTAACCCTGAACTACCTTCTAAGTCAGAGTCCTTGAGCGGCATAAATGGTTAATGAGCTAAGATGCTAACCCAAAGGTTGGAGGTTTAAGTCCACTCAGAGGCACCACAGAAGAAAGGCACAGTGATCTACTTCATAAAAACTCAGGCCCTGAAAACCCTATGGGGGACCTACTCTGACACCACAAGTCCAGGTTCATTCGACTGGGCTGGACAACAACTGGCGGGCTGACTGCTACACTGGAGGGAAAGAATCTCACCTTCTATGAAGCCTTTTGAAACAACAGTGTGAAAATAAGCACAACTGACCACAATATAGATTTGGAATAAATGACACCAAATAATTGTGTTGTGCAACAGTGTGAATAACTAAATGTATAACTGAGTCAAAGTATGTAGGCTGAAGTCACACTAGGAGGTCCAATTTCTTTCCAATTTCTCCAAGCCCTCCTTCTCCTTTTCTTCTTTAAGCATTTGGCACAAAATATCTTCAGATTGTTCATCCACTCCTTACTTTAATTGTTCATATACCCCAAAACACAGAGTAATCTCAGGATGAAGGTTTTATTCATATTATAATGCAGAACAAACAGAAAAAATGTTGAAGTTTTCATTCTAAATTCACTATTAACAATCCACTAAAACCAAACAAGAGAAATTAATGGGTTGCTATATGACATATTTAGCTCAATATAATTAGTCAGAACAAGGCCAGGGGCTGACTGTGGAAGAGACCATCAATTCTAACATGAAAGTTCAAGATGAAGTTGAAGCAAGTTAGTACAAGTCCACGAGAGCCAAAGTACAACCTTGAGTATAACCCATCTGAATTTAGAGACCATCTCAAGAACAGATTTGACTCACTGAACACTAATGACCAAAGACAGACAAGTTGCGGAATGACATCATGGACATCATACGTGAAGAAAGCAAGAGATCATTAAAAACACAGGAAATAAAGAAAAGACCTAAATGGATGTCAGAAGAGACTCTGGAAGTTGCTCCTAACACAGAGTAGCTAAAGCGAAAGGAAATGAAAAGCTGAACAGAAGATTTCAAAGGGTGGCTGAAGAACACAAAGTATTCTAATGAAATGTGCAAAAACCTGGAGTTAGAAAACGCAAGGGAAGAACATGCTCAGCATTTCTCAAGCTGAAAGAACTGAAGAAAAAAATTAAGCCTCTAGTTGCAACACTGAAGGATTCTATGGGGAAAATACTAAATGATGCAGGAAGCATCAAAAGAAGATGGAAGGAATACAGTCACCGTACCAAAAAGAACTGGTCAACATTCAACCATTTCAGGAAACAGCATATGATCAGGAACCGATGGTACTGAAGGGAAAGGTCTAAGCTGCACTGAAAGCACTGGTGAAAAACAAGGCTCCAGGAATTGACGGAATACCAATCGAGACGTTTCAACAAACAAATACACCGCTCTAAGTGCTCACTCGTCTATGCCAAGAAATCTGGAAGACAGCTACCTGGCCAACCAGCTAGAAGAGATCTGTATTTATACCTATTCCAAAGAAAGGTGATCCAACTAAATGTGGAAATTATCGAACAATATCATTAATATCACACACAAGTAAAATTTTGCTGAAGCTCATTCAGATGTGGTTACCAGAAAGATGTCTACCTGTGTTTTATTGAGTATGCACAAGCATTTGACTGTGTGGATCCTAACAAATTACGGATACTTAGTTATCTAGTGCTGCTATAACAAAAATACCACAAGTGGATGGTTTTAACAAACGGAAATTTATTTTCTAGTAGGTTACAAGTCCAAATTCAGGGCTTCAGCTCCAGGGGACGGCTTCCTCTCTCCATCAGTTCTGGAGGAAGATCCTTGTCCTCAATCTTTCCCTGGTCGAGGAGTTTCTCAGGCACAGGGACCCCGGGTCCAAAGGACGCACTCTGCTCCCGGTGCTGCTTTCTTGGTGGTATGAGGTCCCCAACTCTCTGCTTGCTTCCCTTCCCTTTTATCTCTTGAGAGAGAAAAGATGGTGCAGGCCACACTCCAGGGAAACTCCCTTTACCTTGGATGAGGGAGGTGACCTGAGTAAGGGTGGTGTTACAATCTCAACCTAATACTCTAAACATAAAATTACAATCACAAAATGGAGGACAACCACACAATACTGGGAATCATGGCCTAACCAAGTTGATACACACATTTTTGGGGGGACACAATTCAATCCATGACAGATACCACTGTGAAGAATGGGAATTCCAGAACACTTAATTGTGCTCACAAGGAACTTGTACATAGACCAAGAGGCAGTCATTCGAAGAGAACAAGGGGATACTGCAGAGTTTAAAATCAGGAAAGGTATGTATCAGGGTTCTATCCTTTCACCGTACTTATTCAATCTATATAAAACCAAACCAAACCGTTGCCGTCGAGTTGATTTCAACTCCTAGCAACCCTTAACAGCACAGAAGAGAACTGCCCCACAGGGTTTCCAAGGAGCGACTGGTGGATTCAAACTGCTGACATTTTGGTTACCAGCCGAGTTCTTAACCACTATCCACCAGGGCTACATTCAATCCATATGCTGAGCAAATAATCCGAAAAGCTGGACTATATGAAGAACGTAGCATCAGGATGGGAGGAAGCCTCACTAACAATCTGCGATATGCAGATAACACAACCTTGCTTGCTGAAAGTGAAGAAGACATGAAGCACTTACTGATGAAGATCAAAGGGTACAAACCTTCATACAGCCTTCAGTATGGATTACACTTCAACATAAAAAAAATAAAAATCCTCATAACTGCTCCTATCCGGAGGTGGGATGAGACGGCAGGAAGGGACAGGAACTGGTTGAATGGACACAGGGAACCCGGGATAGAAAGGGGGAGTGTGGTGTCACAGGGTGGGGATTGCAACTAATGTCACAACACAATATGTCTACAAACTTTTTTATGAGAAATTAACTTGAGCTATAAACTTTCACCTAAAACAAAAAACTCACAACTGGACTGATAAGCAATATCATGATAAATGGAGAAAATAATGAAGCTGACAAGGATTTCATTTTACTTGGATTCATAATCAATGCCCATGGATGCAGCAGTCAAGAAATCAAACACTGTACTGCACTGGGCAAATCCACTGCAAGAGACATCCTTAAAGTCATTTTCAATTGCCTCATATGCACACAAAAGCTAGACAATGAATGAGGAAGATTGAGGATGGTTTTGGTTAAGAATATTTAATATACTATGGACGGCCAGAAGAATGAACAAAATTTGTCTTGGAAGAAGTACAGCCAGAATTCTCCTTGGAAGCCAGGATGGTGAGATTTCATCTCACATACTTTGGACATGTTACCAGGAGGGACCAGTCCCTGGAGAAGGACACCATGCTTGGTAAAGAGACAGCCAGCGAAGAAGAGGAAGACCCTCAACAAGATGGACTGACACAGTGGCTGCAACAACGGGCTCAAACATAGCAGCAGTTGTAAGAATGGCACAGGATCAGGCAATGTTTTGTCCTGTTGTACTTAAGGTTGCTATGAGTCAGAACCAACTCAATAGTACCTAACAATAGTCTTGCACAAAATAGTTTTCATATGGTAATCATGAGTGTATCATTCCCACTCCAGAAATTCACAGGAATTCCACAGGGGAGGTTTCTGGATGATAGCCACTTTTACTGCTATCAATGACTTACAAATACTCAGTCGTCCATTTCCACCTTCATGTGTCCCATTCACTAATCCCCTCCCTTCCATTTCCTTCTCTCTCTGGTAAGTGGTACCAAAGAATCATATGCTATGTCTTTAATTCTATCTGTTAAAGTAACTTGTAAAAATGACTTATGTTTCCAACAATATGACATACTAAATACACTTGCTATGAATTAAATTTTGTCCTTCCAAAATATACGTTGGAATTCTAAGTCCTATACCTGTGAATGTCGTGTTGGCGAAGAATATTGTATATACCGCGGACTACAAGAAGGACAAGCAAATTGGTCTTAGAAGAAATACAACCATAATGCTCCTTAGAAGTGAGGATGTCAAGACTTCAACTCACTTACTTTGGATATGTCATTAGGAAAGACCAATCGCTAGCAAAGGACATCATGTCTGATAAAGTAGAGCATCAGCAAAAGCAAGGGCAACTCTCAGTGAAATAGCCTGATACAATATTCACAACAACGGACTAAAAAAATACCAGTGATCATGAAGATGGCACAGGACTGGGCAACGTTTCATTCTGGTATACATAGGGTTGCCATTAGTCAGAGTCAACTTGACAGCAACCAGCAATAACAAAGCCAGTACAATAAGACAATTAAAAAATAATAAATGGATATGGATTAAAATGGTAAAATTCTCAATATTTACAGTTGAAATGATTGTCTACTTAGGATAAAAAAAACTCAATAGACTAATAATTAGAATTAATAAGTGTTTAGAAAGGTTGCCAAATGCTTTTTATACTGCAAAACTCAAATGCTTACTTGTAATAAATAGACTTCTGTAAATAACCTGGAAGCTCCTTCAAAAAGAGAATTGTTAAACTGTGTAATATTCATACTATAGAATCAGCAATGAAAAGGAACTACTAATACACATAACAAATGGATGAATCCCTAGAGAATTATGCTGGGTGAAAAAAGCCAATCCCAGAAGGTTACCAACTATATATAGAAACTATAAAACATTCTCAACAAGACAAAATTATAGAAACAGAGAAGAGATTAATGGTTGTCAGGGTTTAAAGAGGATGTGGGAGTGGCAAAGAAGTGGGTCTGGCTGTAAAAGGGCAACATGAGGGATGTTCGTGATGATAGAAATGCTTGTTCTGTATCTTAAGTGTATCAATGTCAATCCCCTAGATTGCGATACTGTACTATAGTTTTGCAATATATAACCTCTGCGGGAAGCTCAGTAATGAATACAGAGGATATCGCTAGTATACCTTATGACTGCATATAAATCTACAATTATCTCAAAATAAAAAATTTAATAAAAAAAAGTCTTTCAACGAAAAGCTAGTTTGTTCTATAAACCTAAAAAAAAAGGTTTTCCTGGGACTGAAATACTGGGCTTGAGGGCTAGCGACCACAGACTTAAACAACATCTAAGTCAACGGGCATATCATAATCCATATAGGCAATATTCTACATCCTACCTTGGTAAATAGTGACTAGGGTCTTAAAAGCTTGTGAGTAGCCATCCAAGATACCGCTCTCTTGGTCTCTTCCTGTCAGGAGCAAAGAAGGTTTAAGAAAACCAAAGACTCAATGGAACAATTAGTCCAAAGGACTAATGGACCACATGAACCATGGCTTCCGCTAGCCTGAGACCAGAAGAACTAGATGGTGCCAGATACCACTACCCACTGCTCTCACCGGGACCACAGTAGTAGGTCATAGACAGAGTGGGAGAGAAATGTAGAACAAAAATCAAACTCATAAATAAGACCAGACTTACCGGTCTGATACAGACTGGTAGAACCCTTGAGTCTATTGCCTTTAGACACCCTTGAACCTTGGAACTGAAATCACTCCTGGAGATCACATTATAGCCATACAATAGACCCAAAACCCAATAGACAGGCCTATAAAATGAACAATAACACCAGTGAGGAACGTACACCTCAGAACAATTAACTATATGAGACCTAAAGGGCAGCATTTGCCCAAAAGCAAAGTTCAGAAGGACCGTAGGGCAGGAAAGCTGGGCGAATGGACATGGGAAACCCAGGGAGGAAGGAGGGAGAATGCTGACACATTTAGGGGTTTGCAACCAATGTCATGAAACAAGCTGTGTATAAATTGTTGACTAGGAAACTTGCTCTTGTAAACTTTCACCTAAACAATAAAATGTTCAAAAAAAAGAAAATTCTATCTGGGTTATCTTTGAAACAGACAAGCTGAAGGTGTGTTCACCAACAAAATAAATTCAGTATATGTGAGGGAGGAAAAGGCTATATATGTCCTTCAAAAAACAGAAAGTGCTATTTTTAACAAAAAGGTATCATTTACAATAGCAATAAAAACTGTGAATTACCTGGTAATAGAGCTAACGTAATACACGCAAGTCCTGTATGGAGAAAATGATAAAACTTAAATGAACGACATTAAAGATGACCTAAATAAAGGTCCCTGGGTGGTGCAAATGTTTTACACTCAGCTGATAACTAAATGGTTGGCGGTTTGAATCCACCCAGTGGCACTGCAGAAGAAACAGCCATGATCTCCTTCCATAAAGATTACAGCCAAGAAAGCCCTATGGAGTAGTTCTACTGTGTAACACATGGGGTCTCCTAAGTCATAAATGAACAACAAATAAAGAAGACCTATTTAAACGGAAAGATAAACTCAATACTGGATAGAAAAACTCAATATTGACAAGATGCCAATTTTCCCTGGGTTGCAATTCCAATAAAAATTACAATACTTCTTAAAATGTAATTTTATAAGCCAACTGAAACTGACCTTTTGGTTAGCAGCCAAGCTCTTAACCACTGCACCATCAGGGCTCCTGATATGGTAGTACGAAGGTTTAAATATAAGCTAAGGTGTTCTTGAAGAAGAACAAGATGAGCTGAGGGGGTCTACTCTACCAGATACCAAGACTTATTACAGAATTTAGTCATTAAAACAATGTGGTAATGGTGAAGGGATAGACAAACAAACTAAAGGAACAGAAAAGAAAGCTCCAAATCAGACTATATACTACAAAAGTGGCACTGCAGATCTGTAGGGAAAGGATCCAAAAACCAAACCAAACCCAGTGCCGTTGAGTCAATTCCGACTCATAGCGACCCTCCAGGACAGAGTAGAACTGCCCCATAGAGTTTCCAAAGAGCGCCTGGCAGATTCAAACTGCCGACCCTTTGGTTAGCAGCCGTAGCACTTAACCACTACGCCACCAGGGTTTCCAAGGGAAAGGACAGACTGCAATAAACAATGCTGAGACAATACGTTACCCAAGTACAACAAAACAAATTTGTATCCCTACTTCACACGTTATACAAAAATCTACTCCCGGTGGACCAAGGAATTGTGTATGAAAAATCAAACTTTAATACTTTTAGGAAAAAAAAAAAAAAGAAGAATACCTGTATAGCCTCCTCAAGGTAGGAAAAGATTTACTGAACAATACTCAAAAAGCACAGACTATAAAAAAAAGACTGATATAATTTGACTACCTTAAAATTAGGAACTTCAGTTCATAAAAAGACATAATGAAAGTGAAAAGACAAGCTGTAAACTGGAAAAGGAAGCCCTCAAGGAGATGGACTGATGCAATAGCTTCAACAAAGGACTCAAACATACCAGTGATCATGAAGATGGAACTGTAAGATCATGCAAAGTTTTGTTCTGTTATATACGGTGACACCTATGAAAGCTGGAACTTGACAGGACTGCCTGGTTTTTTGGGGTCTCCCAAGTTTCCCCTCTTTAAAGGGTACAGTCTTACCACTTCTCTCTATCACTTATTTTAGTGGAAAATACTTGAGTTTTCCTTGTCTGACAGGTTTTGGCCTGCCTTTGGTATCTAGTGCTGCTATAACAGAAATACCACAAGTGAATGGTTTTAACAAAGAGAAGTTTATTCTCTCACAGTCTAGTAGGCTACAAGTCAGAATTCCGGGTGCCAGCTCCAGGGGAAGGCTTTCTCTGTCGGCTCTGGAGGAAGGTCCTTGTCATCAATCTTCCCTTGGTCTGAGAGCTTCTCAGTGCATGAACCTCGGGTCCAAAGGACACTGCTTTCTTGTTGGTATGAAGTCCCCCTGTTGCTCTGCTCCGTTCCCTTCTCTCTTTTATATCTCAAAAGAGACTGGCTTAATACACAATCTAATCTTGTAGATCTCATCAACATAACTGCCATTAATCCATCTCATTAACATCATAGTGATAGGATTTACAACACAAAGGAAAATCACAACAGAGGGCAAAATGGTGGACAATCATACAATACCGGGAATCATGATCTAGCCAAGTTGACAGATATTTTGGGGGGACACAATTCAATCCATGACACTGCCTTACATAGGTTCTGGCTTTCGCAGGTTTTACTGTGTAAGGTTGCCATGAGTCTGAGCTTACCCAAGGGCAACTCACGACATTTGAAAATCATATCACTAACAAAGGATTAGAATCAAGAACACATAAAAGAACTTCTATGACACCACATGAAAAGCAAGTAATTTAATAGAAAAATAGGCAAGACAAACATACATTTTCACATAAAAGGGAACAAAAATCACCCACAAAATACAAAAAAAAAAAAAAAAGGCTCAATTTCATTAGTAATCAAGGAAATGCAAATTAAAACCACAAGATACCATCTCATACGCATTGTAAAAAGTAAAATGGTGATGTGTTAGCAAGGATGTAGAGCAATCGGAACTCTCACACACTGCTGCTGAGGATGTAAATTGGTACAATCACTCTGGAAGTTTGCTGGCTTTTTCTAGAAAAGCTGAACACACACATATACTAAGACCCAGCAATTCCATATATAGGTATATACAAGACAAATTCATGTGCATATATTCTAAGAGACATATGTAAGAATGTTCACAGAATTTTCATAGTGGTGTTGTAATGGGGGGGGTTAAAGGGTTAAAAGACAAATGAGGGATTTCAAAGATACAGTAATCAGTACCACCCTTTAACCAGGTAACTCGGGTCCCTGTCTTGGGCCCTGCGCTTAAAGCTGAGCCTCTCCCCACAGAGTGAGGTATCCATACTGTCAAAGGAACCAGCTCATCTGAAGGTCATGGTACCTCTTCTAGACCATGCTCTGGGTACCCAGGACGCAGAATTTCCTGTCCAAAGTGCCTCAATCCTACTTCCCCAAGTCTATCCTCCCCAGTGTGCACATTTCTGGATTTTGGACTTGTGGGTGGGGTATTTAACATTATGTTTACAAGGCCCCTCACAGTGCAGAAAAGACTGATCTATGTTACCCCTGATAGAAGAAGCCTACTCTCTCTGACTATGAAGAGATAATGGCAGTTTTAAAACATGACCCCAAAATTCTTTGACACTCCTTCCAAGGAGTGTCCAAGTCTCTTGAATCCAGGCAGGCTTGTACCTGCTTCAACCAACACAGTATAGAAGAAGTGATATCACTTGTGAGAGAAGGTCAGAAAAGGCCACTTGCTTTCCACTCAGTCTTCTATCCAACTATCCTGAGACCACCATGTGGGAGGCCATAATAAGGCCCACAAAATCATAAGCAAAGTAAAATGATTGTTTTTAGCCCCTAAATTCTGGGAACAATTTGTTACGCAGCAATATTGTCACAGGTCATACACACTGGTAGACAAGTTCTTCCCTTATATTATTTGAGATCAAGATGGAACCTTGATGTATCTGCTTCATTTTTTGCTACTCTTTTTTTTTTTTTTTTGCCTTAGAATTGCAGTAATTTTTTAAAATTCAAACCACTCATTTCATAGGTGCAGAAACTTTGGCCCTGAGAGATGAAATCACAGAACAAATCACAGACCACATTAGTAACAGCAGATGAAAACCTATCTTTCTTAACTCACAATGTGGTGCTCTTTTCCCTAAGCAAAGCTTCTTTGTACCTATGCGGACTTTCTTTATTCAGCTCTTTTTCCCTGAGACAGAAGGGCAGCCAAAATAATATCAATCAATCACTCCTTCATGCTTCCCTTCAAAGGACCCAGAGCCATTTACAGTTCAAGGATTTAAATTGTGTTTCCCAAACCTGCTGGTATTTACTTTTGCTAAGCAGAGAGAGAATAAGACATCACTCCAGCAATGTGAAGTGTCAGCCTGTTGGGGCAGCTGACAGTTTGTGTCTATTATCATGGATAAAAATCCAAATCTGTTACCAAGTGGGCCTAGGTAACAGGTAGCAATTACAGCATTGTTGTCGGCAGTTCTAATCTACCAGGTGCTCCTTGGAAACTCTAGGGGACAGTTCTACTCTCTCCTTAGGGTCACTATGAGTCGGAATCAACTCAATGGCACATAAAACCCGTTGCCCGTTGCCATTGAGTCGATTCCGACTCATAGAGACCCTACAGGACAGAGCAGAACTGCCCCATAGGGTTTCCTAGGCTATAATCTTTATGGGAATAGACCACCAGGTCTTCTCTCCTTCAGAGCCACTGGTGGGTTCAAACTGCCAACTTTTTTTCGTTAGCAGCCGAGTGCTTAACCATGTGCCACCAGAGCTCCTTGCAATTACAGCAGAACTCTATTATTGTAATAAGACCTTCTCAGGGCTTCCAACAAAGTGTTGTTGTTGTTAGGTGCCGTCGAGTCGGTTCCGACTCATAGCGACCCTATGCACAACAGAAAGAAACACTGCCCGGTCCTGCACCATCCTTACAATCGTTGTTATGCTTGAGCTCATTGTTGCAGCCACTGTGTCAACCCACCTTGTTGAGGGTCTTCCTCTTTTCTGCTGACCCTGTACTCTGCCAAGCATGATCTCCTTCTCCAGGGATTGATCCCTCCTGACAACATGTCCAAAGTATGTAAGATGCAGTCTCGCCATCCTTGCTTCTAAGGAGCATTCTGGTTGTACTACTTTTAAGACAGATTTGTTCATTCTTTTGGCAGTCCATGGTATATTCAATATTCTTCGCCAACACCACAATTCAGAAGCGTCAACTCTTCTTTGGTCTTCCTTATTCATTGTCCAGCTTTCACATGCATATGATGTGATTGAAAATATCATGGCTTGGGTCAGGCGCACCTTAGTCTTCAGGGTGACATCTTTACTCTTCAACACTTTGAAGAGGTCCTTTGCAGCAGATTTGCCCAATTGCAATGTGTCTTCTGACATCTTGACTACTGCTTCCATGGCTGTTGATTGTGGATCCAAGTAAAATGAAATCCTTCACAACTTCAATCTTTTCTCTGTTTATCATGATGTTGCTCATTGGTCCAGTTGTGAGGATTTTTGTTTTCTTTATGTTGAGGTGCAGTCCATAATGAAGGCTGTGGTCTTTGATCTTCAATAGTAAGTGCTTCAGGACCTCTTCATTTTCAGCAAGCAAGGTAGTGTCACCCGCATAACGCAGGTTGTTAATGAGCCTTCCTCTAATCCTGATGCCCCGTTCTTCTTCATACAGTCCAGCTTCTCATATTATTTGTTCAGCATACAGATTAAATAGGTATGGTGAAAGAATACAACCCTGACGCACACCTTTCCTCACTTTAAACCAATCAGTATCCCCTTGTTCTGTCCGAACAACTGCCTCTTGATCTATGTAAAGGTTCCTCGTGAGCACAATTAAGTGTTCTGGAATTCTCATTCTTCCCAATGTTATCCATAGTTTGTTATGATCCACACAGTTGAATGCCTTTGCATAGTCAATAAAACACAGGTAAACATCCTTTTGGTATTCTCTGCTTTCAGCCAGGATCCATCTGACATCAGCAATGATATCCCTGGTTCCACGTCCTCTTCTGAAACCGGCCTGAATTTCTGGCAGTTCCCTGTCGATACACTGCTGCAGCCGTTTTTGAATGATCTTCAGCAAAAGTTTGTTTGCATGTGATATTAATGATATTGTTCTATCCAACAAAGTAGATAGCAGGAATCCCATCCTCACCTGGACCGACAACTGCTATCTTGGTGACTGTAAAATGCAAAGGTGGTCTCCATGTCTAACAATTTTCTAACAAAGGTCTAAATACCAATTGGGAAGGTTCACGTATTCCATAGGGTCAGGAAAAAACCAAGAAAAGAAAAAATTAAAGGTAAAAAATAAACCAAACGGCACTAGAGAAACACACAGCAATGAAGAAAGAAAAACGAAGTAGAGGGAGACTACATTAAGGCACCATAACCATTAAGTTATTCAGACATCTTATAGCCCAGATTGGGACTAAAACTAGATCTGTAGTTTTTCATTTATATTCAGTTGGTTTCTCTATACTAAATTCTGTAGTCTGGCCTCAAAGTGAGATTGCTAATAAGAGGGACTTAAAGTTACTAAAGAGTCCCTGGGTGATACAAATAGTTAACATGCTCAGCGGCTACTGAAAGGTTGGAGGTTCAAGTCCATCCAGAGGTGCCTAGGAAGAAAGGCCTGGTAATCTATTTCTTAAAAATCAGCCATTGAAAATTCATGGAGCAAGGTTATACTCTGACGCACACAGGACACCATTAGTGGAAATCAACTCAACAGCAAATGGTGGGTAAAGTTACTAAAATTCCAGCTTAAAACAATTTGAAACAACCCAAGTGTCCATTACCAGGGTTCTGGTTACATAAACTGAGGTACGTCCAAACAATGGAATACTATACAGTGGTAAAAAGAAATATTAAGCTCTTTTTGTACTCATATAGGAAAAAAGGCAAAGTTCAGAACAGTGGTAAAGAGATACAGCTGCTAACCAAAAGGTCGAATCCATCAGCCACTTCTTGGAAACGCTATGGGGCAGTTCTACTCTGTCCTATAGGGTTGCAGCGAGTCAGAATCGACTCAACAGCAATGCGTTTGGTTTGGTTTGGTTTCTTATTGTTTCTTTATACAAATATAAGTAATACATATATTTATTCTGAGTCTCTTTCTTACACAGACTAAGAATAAATACATGTATTACTTATATTCGTATAAAGAAACAATAAGAAACAAGGACTAGGCCATAAGAAAAATATTTCTGGATATTTACATGCAAGTTATACCCGGTGAGAGACTTAAGAAGCTTATGGCTATTATAATGGCATTTTTATTTAACTTTTGCTGTTCCCTAACTTAATGAAGAACCGGACTAGCTGGATGAGAATGTTTCAGGCTTTGAACCAGTTAGTTCCAGTTCCAACCCCTGCTGAAAATTTGCTTTTTTTTTTTTTTTTGGCTTTAACAAACAGACTGGTAGCGTAGTGGTTAAGAGCGATGGCTGCTAACCAAAAGGTCAGTAGTTCGAATCCACCAGGCACTTCCTGGAAACTCTATGGAGCAGTTCTACTCTGTCCTCTAGTGTCCCTATGAGTCAGAATTGACTCGACAGTAACAGGTTTAACAAATTTATTTTCTTACATTTTATGGGGTTAGGTGTCTGAATTTTGTATTATTATTATCTTAAACACCTTAATGATTCCAAGTACTTATCTACTTTCTGTGCCGTATGTTTTGGGCTTCAGCTGTCAATATCCCTATGGTTGAGATTGGGAATGCCTGTGGTCACTGACCGGATGCATGTACGTCTTTGCATAGTGCCTCCAGTGCAAATTTCATTAACACCCTCCACTGCTGTTAAATGCTAATCCAAGTGTAACTCTTTGATACCAAAAATCATAAACCCCATGCCACATCCTACAACCACTCATTTTCCTAGGTTTTCCAGTTGCCATCAAATTGATTCAGACTCAGCAACTCCATGTGTGTCACAGCAGAACTGAGCTCCGTAGAGCTTTCATTGGCTGGTTTTTCAGATGTAGATCACCAGGCCTTTCTTCACTGGCAACTCTTGGACTCTAACCTCCAACCTTTCGGCAGCTAAGCACACTAATCGTCTGCACCACCCAGGGACTCTGAAAGATAGCTGGAAACCTATTAATTCCATCCCTAAATAGTGGCAGTTTCAAATATGCAAACAAATAGAGAAAAAGTTGTTAGTCAATTACAGCTCTTGGCTGCTGGGAAGCATGACTAAGGACCAACACAAATAGCTACAGGCAACTTATTCTAACGTGTACAGTTAAAGAGACAGAGTGAGAACCAAGACCAGAATATAAATATATTACTGTCTTCCCTCAATTTCTACCCCTCCTTTTGGCTCTCCCTAGTTAACCTTCACCACCCTTTCCCTTAGTTTAGGGAGAGAGGCTATAGAGAGCAGCTGGCTTAGATAGTTAGCTTTTCTTTTTTTTCTTATTTACATGGCAACAGGAATGCACAAAAAGTCAGGCACAAAAGAGAAGCTATTTGTTTATGATTGGTTCAACTTCTTTTCAGCCAGGTAAAAAGACCTTAAACTAACAAAAAAAAAAGAACTGGGAAAAAAAGAGAGGAGGAGGAAGATTTTCTAGTGAAAAGCTAAAAGAGAAGAGCCTGGGGGAATTGCTCACTGTGTAAATTTCTAGGTTCTGTGCTTCTGGGTTCTGAATCCTGTTACTAGTAGCCATGTTCCCAGATCTAGGGAACAAATTGAATAATGGTTATAATGTTATTTTTTTAAAGATCTTTCATGTGTTTACATCTTTAGATCTCAGAATAACATTGCTCTTTCAGCCTTCTAATTTTTATTAACTAATGCCAAGAGGAAATTACAGGCAAAATCAAGAGTGGCCACACCCATTTCAGAAATATGTCTCCGTCCAGAAACAGAGGGGAAGAGGGAAGATGTTTTTAATCCACTCCACCCCTCTACTATGAAATGAATCTCTTAGAGCAAAAAAAAAAAAAAAAACTTTAATTACAAAAGTCATTCAAATTCACTATAGAAAACAATGACAAAAGAGACAAAAGTCAACCATAATCCCAACATTCAACTATTACCATTGCTGACATTTCAGAATATACCCTTCTGATAATTTTTATATGCAAAAAATGAGATGTTATAATCTTCTTTATGTAATGTATTATGACATATTTTAATATCTATTGGTGGTGGTGGTGGTGATGGGTGTTGTTGAGTTGATTTTCGACTCATAGTAACCCCATGTAACAGAGCAGAACAGCCCCATGGGGTTTTCTAGGCTGTAATCTTTAAAATCATTAAATGCAAAATAACTGGGAACAAGTATTTTGAAGTCAGATAAATAAAACTTCAATTTCCACCACAGGAAACTTGGAGAAGAGCTTATAATCGCCAAAATAAAATAACAAGAGGAAATAATAAAGACCAGAGCAGAAATCAACAAAATAGGAAGTAAAACAACTGCTCGGTCTTACACCCATCCCCACGATCAGCCGCAGACGGGACCACTGTGATCCACAGGGTTTCCACTGGCTAGTTCTGTGGATGGAGATCACCAGATCTCTCTAGGAGTCTGTGATCCACAGGGTTTCCACCGGCTAGTTCTGTGGATGGAGACCACCAGATCTCTCTAGGAGTCTGTGATCCACAGGGTTTCCACTGGCTAGTTCTGTGGATGGAGATCACCAGATGTCTCTAGGAGTCTGTGATCCACAGGGTTTCCACTGGCTAATTCTGTGGATGGAGACCACCAGATCTCTCTAGGAGTCTGTGATCCACAGGGTTTCCACTGGCTAGTTCTGTGGATGGAGACCACCAGATCTCTCTAGGAGTCTGTGATCCACAGGGTTTCCACTGGCTAGTTCTGTGGATGGAGACCACCAGATCCCTCTAGGAGTCTGTGATCCACAGGGTTTCCACTGGCTAGTTCTGTGGATGGAGACCACCAGGTCTCTCTAGGAGTCTGTGATCCACAGGGTTTCCACTGGCTAATTCTGTGGATGGAGATCACCAGATCTCTCTAGGAGTCTGTGATTCACAGGGTTTCCACTGGCTAATTCTGTGGATGGAGATCACCAGATCCTTCTAGGAGTCTGTGATCCACAGGGTTTCCACTGGCTAATTCTGTGGATGGAGACCACCAGATCTCTCTAGGAGTCTGTGATTCACAGGGTTTCCACTGGCTAGTTCTGTGGATGGAGATCACCAGATGTCTCTAGGAGTCTGTGATCCACAGGGTTTCCACTGGCTAATTCTGTGGATGGAGACCACCAGATCTCTCTAGGAGTCTGTGATCCACAGGGTTTCCACTGGCTAGTTCTGTGGATGGAGACCACCAGATCTCTCTAGGAGTCTGTGATCCACAGGGTTTCCACTGGCTAGTTCTGTGGATGGAGACCACCAGATCCCTCTAGGAGTCTGTGATCCACAGGGTTTCCACTGGCTAGTTCTGTGGATGGAGACCACCAGGTCTCTCTAGGAGTCTGTGATCCACAGGGTTTCCACTGGCTAATTCTGTGGATGGAGATCACCAGATCTCTCTAGGAGTCTGTGATTCACAGGGTTTCCACTGGCTAATTCTGTGGATGGAGATCACCAGATCCTTCTAGGAGTCTGTGATCCACAGGGTTTCCACTGGCTAATTCTGTGGATGGAGACCACCAGATCTCTCTAGGAGTCTGTGATTCACAGGGTTTCCACTGGCTAGTTCTGTGGATGGAGATCACCAGATGTCTCTAGGAGTCTGTGATCCACAGGGTTTCCACTGGCTAATTCTGTGGATGGAGACCACCAGATCTCTCTAGGAGTCTGTGATCCACAGGGTTTCCACTGGCTAGTTCTGTGGATGGAGACCACCAGATCTCTCTAGGAGTCTGTGATCCACAGGGTTTCCACTGGCTAGTTCTGTGGATGGAGACCACCAGATCCCTCTAGGAGTCTGTGATCCACAGGGTTTCCACTGGCTAGTTCTGTGGATGGAGACCACCAGGTCTCTCTAGGAGTCTGTGATCCACAGGGTTTCCACTGGCTAATTCTGTGGATGGAGATCACCAGGTCTCTCTAGGAGTCTGTGATTCACAGGGTTTCCACTGGCTAATTCTGTGGATGGAGATCACCAGATCCTTCTAGGAGTCTGTGATCCACAGGGTTTCCACTGGCTAATTCTGTGGATGGAGATCACCAGATCTCTCTAGGAGTCTGTGATTCACAGGGTTTCCACTGGCTAATTCTGTGGATGGAGATCACCAGATCTCTCTAGGAGTCTGTGATTCAGAGGGTTTCCACTGGCTAATTCTGTGGATGGAGATCACCAGATCCTTCTAGGAGTCTGTGATCCACAGGGTTTCCACTGGCTAATTCTGTGGATGGAGATCACCAGATCTTTCTAGGAGTCTGTGATCCACAGGGTTTCCACTGGCTAATTCTGTGGATGGAGATCACCAGATCTCTCTAGGAGTCTGTGATCCACAGGGTTTCCACTGGCTAATTCTGCGGATGGAGACCACCAGATCTCTCTCGGAGTCTGTCTTGGTCTGGAAGCTCCACTGAACCTTGTTCTGCATTGTTGTAGAGTAATGACATGCACTCTGTTAAGAGATTTACTGAAAGCAAAGACAACTTGAGCTGAGGAGACACCAAATCTCACAAAATGAAAGCCAGCGCTACAAGGAGGTGAAGCTGCAGAAACATATTTACAGGGTGAAAATGAAGAACTTAAGGTACATTATTTTGATTGGAAGTTACAAACTTAGATCAGCACAAAGTGGGATTACTTGAAGCCAGTGCTTGAAAGGGATTGGTTTAAAGCACTCGTGTCTTTCTTAAATTGTTACAGCGTGATGACTGCAAGAGTATGTGACAAAAAGGGGGTTACAGGGTAGTTACAATATATTTGCAGGACATTCTTTCCTTGGAAACAGCTTGCTTAAGCGAAACCTTTCCCATGGGAGATTTAGATAAAGATTTGGCACAAAGGTCTTCTCGAAGAGACGTTTTTTCTGTATCTTTAGCTTAGAAAAACATATCCTTCGCTGCAGGATTAAGTCTGTACAAGCGTTAACCATTGCTAAGGTAAAAAGCAGAAGTTAAAAAAAAATGCAGTCGAGTCCAAACGTGAACCAGCCTTTTCAGATACACCAGGCACCTCTGTTTTGAAAGCCCTTACACAGCAGCATAGCAACACATAACCCATCATTGACAGACCAGTGGTGTCTGAGCACGAGGTAGGCTGGCCAGTTTCCTGCAAGGAAGGTGAGAATTCTACCACTGAACCATGTGCACAGCAGCTTTATCTGTAACAGCCTCAAGCTGGAGACTACCCAAATGTCAATCAACAGTGAACTGATAAATTGTGATATATTCATAAAATAGAGTATTACTCAGCTATAAGAAAGAATGGACTATCAATACAGGCTACAACCTGGATGAATCTCAAAATAATGATGATGACTAAAAGAAGCCAGACTAGAAAAGAGTACCTATTATATAATCTCATTTGTTTAAAATTCTAGAAAATACAAACTAAGCTATTGTGACAGAAGGCAGATCGATGATTGCCCATAAGTGT
Organism: Loxodonta africana; assembly: GCF_030014295.1. Taxonomy (NCBI): domain Eukaryota; kingdom Metazoa; phylum Chordata; class Mammalia; order Proboscidea; family Elephantidae; genus Loxodonta; species Loxodonta africana. The sequence continues at coordinate 20,504,212 of NC_087349.1, forward strand.
CTGCCTTCCCACATTTCTCTAATACAGTATGTTACCAAACTGTGGGGTCTCTGTCAACTCGAGATGTGAAAAATGGTACCTCAGAGTAGCTTTTATTTGCATTTTCCTTATCAACAGTGAGACTGAGTTTCTTTTCACAAGTTTAAGAGACATTTGTATTTCATTTCTCCACAACTATCTGTTCATATCCTTTGCCCATTATTCTACTGGATTACTGGTCTTTTGCTCATTGATTTTTGAGCTGTTTATAGGGAAATTAGCCCTTCGTGACTTGAGTTGCAAATATAGTTTGTCATGTCTTTTGACTTTGTTCATAGTAGTTTTTGCGATATCCTCCCAAGATAATTTTTTCTTTTTAATTTTATGTAGTCAAATTTATCAGTCTATTCTTTCACGGCTTCTAGAGTTGTTTTTTTTTTTTTTTTTGTCATGTGATATAAATTTTTTTTTAATTCTCCCACAGTTTCTTCTTTACTTTCATGGTTCCATTTCTTATATTTAAATATTTGATTCATCTAGAATTCAGTCTGGTATAAAATGTAAGGTATGGATACACCTTTATTTTCCAAATGGCTACCTAAGTATACCATTTATTAAATAATCCATTCTCTCCTGCCATTACCATCACCACTGATTTTAAATGCTACCTTTATCTTATATATCTTTTAGGTGTATTTCTAGACTTTTTTTTTTTATTATTGTGCTTTAAACTATTTTACGTTTATAAATCAGGTCAGTCTCTCATACAAAAATTTACATACACCTTGCTATACACTCCTAATTGCTTTCCCTCTGATGAGATAGCACAGTACTTCCCTCCCCCTCTCTCCTCGTGTACATTTGGGTAGCTTCTGGACACCTCTGCCTTCTCATCTCCCCTCCCGACAGGAGATGCCAACATAGTCTCATGTGTTGACTTGATCCAAGAAGCTTGTTTTTCACCAGTCTCATTTTCTATTTTTTATTCCAGTCCAATCCCTGTCTGAAGAGTTGGCTTTGGGAATGGTTCCTGTCCTGGTGTAACAGGAGGTCTGGGGTCCATGGGCTCCAGGGTTTCTCCAGTCCCAGTCTGACCGTTAAGTCTGGTCTTTTTACGATAATTTGGGGTCTGCATCCCACTGCTCTCATGCTCCCTCAGGGTTTCTCTGTTGAGTTCCCTGTCAGGGCAGTCACCGGTTGTGGCTGGTTACCACCCAGCTCTTCTGGTCTCAGGCTGATGTAGTCTCCGGTTTATGTGGTCCTTTTTGTCTCTTAGGCTCATAATTATTTTGTGCCTTTGGTGTTCTTCATTCTTCCTTGTTCCAAGTGGGTTGAGACCCATTGATGCATCTTAGATGGCCGCTTCTTAGCGTTTAAGACCACAGACACCACTCTCCAAAGTGGGATGCAGAATGTTTTCTTAATAGATTTTATTATGCCAACTGACTTAGATGTCCCCTGAAACCATGGTCCTCAAACCCCCGCCCCTGCTATGCTGGCCTTTGAAGTGTTCAGTTTTTTAAGAAAACTTATTTGTTTTTGGTTTAGTCCGTTTGTGTTGAAACTCGCCTTTATGGTGTATCATCTTTCCCTTCACCTAAAATGAAACTTATCTACTATCTAATTAGTGAATACCTCTCTCTCTCCCTCTCGCCCTCCCCCCACCCCCGTAACCATCAAAGAGTATTTTCTTCTCTGCTTAAAGTGTTTCTCCAGTTCTTATAATAGTGGTCTTATACAATATTTGTCCTTTTGCAATTGACTGATTTTACTCAGCATGTCTTCCGGATTTCTCCACGTTATGAAATGTTTCATGGATTCAACATTGTTCTTTATCAATGCATAGTATTCCCTTGTGTGAATTTACCATAGTTTATTTATCCATTTATCCATTGATGGGCACCTTGGTTGCTTCCAACTATTTGCTATTGTAAACACTGCTGCCATGAACGTGGGTGTGCATATATCTGTTCATGTAAAGGTTCTTATTTCTCTAGGATATATTCCATGGAGTGGGACTGCTGGATCATATGGTAGTTCTATTTCTAGTTTTTTAAGGAAGCGCCAAATCGATTTCCAAAGTGGCTGTACCATTTTACATTCCCACCAGGAGTGTACAGGTGTTCCAATCTCTCCACAACCCCTCCAACATTTGTTATTTTGTGCTTTTTGGATTAATGCCAGCCTTGTTGGAGTGAGATGGAATCTCACTGTAGTTTTGATCTGCATTTCTCTAATGGCTAATGATCAAGAGCATTTCCTCATGTATCTGTTAGCCGCCTGAATGTCTTCTTTAGTGAAGTGCCTGTTCATATCCTTTGCCCATTTTTTAATTGGGTTATTTGTCTTTTTGTGGTTGAGTTTTAGCAGAATCATGTAGATTTTAGAGATCAGGTGCTGGTCGGAGAGGTCATAGCTGAAAACTTCTTCCCAGTCTGTAGGTATAAACTTTCTATTTTTAAGAATATAATTTTGAACAGCCTATTTCAAACTTTTTATCAAAAGTTTGTTTGATAGAGTTCATATTTATGCAAGATTATTTGAATGCCCTTCAGTCCATTTATTCCTCTGAGGACTCAAAAGTCCTAATCTTAGCTCCAACAATATAGACCATCAGCTACATGACTCTTACACACAAACTTGGTCTCCACATAATTATCTTCAATGAGTTGTATATTAATGTTAAATCCTTAGTCTTTCTCAAAACACACTGTATCAAGGAACCATAAGGAAACAAGCATATTTGCTCAGAAATATTGTAGACAATGAAATCATTATCACTCAGTACTTTCAATGTGAACCCTCAAGAAATCTCTTAGAATTTAATGCCATAATCCTTTTGTAGGAAATAGTAGTAAATTCTTCTTCTCTTGAAATCTAAATTATGTAGCCTCTGGAAGCTTAAGCTTAAGGGCAAATTTGAGGCAAAACAATGAGCCTTCTGGTTTATTTCATACCATCTTGAGTTTCTACTTTTATTTACATTTTTCCTTAAAACTTTGTGAATCCCGTTAAGAAATGAATAAATGAACTTCCTGGAAAGCATAATGGCCATGAAAATGCAGCACCTAGAGCTCCTTCAAGAGTACCTGCTGTATGGAGCATAGCTGACTGACAGTCTCTAGCTGCCACCCCTAAAAATGCTGAAAGCAGCCTTCACTGGCACTCCTGGCCAGTGACTGAACGGGCAGGGTTAATAGCGCCTACCCATTCCTGCCTGATACAGGATTCCACTAACAGGCAACCATTGCTTGGGGACCCCACGTCTGCCTGGTGGAGATTTTCACACCCAACCTGATCTGTATGGCTCCATCACAGGTTTTCTAGACAAGCAGTTGGAAACCATGGAGCCAAGACATGAGGGAAGAGATAGAAGTTTTTCTCTCAGTATACTCTGAGCTCCTTTGGCATTTCACCAGAAAACTCAAGTATATTTGCCTCAGGAAACAGAACTACTTCTAAGTGAGTCATCTTATTTTGTGTGGTGGCCTGAGGCTCTTCCTCCCCAAACCTTCCTTGGTTCTTCCTTCCTTGCATCACATTTTGGTATCTCTCCCTGACTTACTCCTGGCTCCCTCCTCCTTTGTTTACAGGAGCTTCTCCCAATAAATCTTGGACCTCTAAGCCTGTTTTGACGCCTGTCACTCAGAGGATCCAAACTGACCCCTAGGGGGCCATAAAATAATTTAGTTGATTGAGGAAAGACTCAAATACCTGTTTAAATGGGACCTGACTCCACATTCTTCACACCCAACCTGATCTTTATGGCTCTATCACAGCTTCTATAGACAAGCAATTGGAAACCATGGAGCCAAGACATGAGAGAAGAGATAAAAATCTTTATCTCAGTATACTCTGAGCTCCTTTGGCACTTCACTTAAAAACTCAAGTACATTTGCCTCAGGAAACAGAACTACTTCTAAGTGAATCATCTTATTTCTCCTTGCCCTGTCTTGAACTGAGACATAACTCTGGCAAGCAATGAAGGCAATGGTTTCACTCTTTGGCATTTAAAATGTCCTGAAGAACAAATATGTTATCAGCCCAAGACTTCTTCATCCCCATCACCAAATAAAAATCTCTACCCAAGGATGCATGCTACGCCATCCTGTGACGGGCAACATTCAAAGGATGTGACAGGGTTTTATTTATTTATTTATTTTTACATTTGGCCTATTCCTACCATCACTCTGTCCCAAAAGGATAGTCTTATGAAATTTGCCAAAGTTCCTAAATTACTGAAACAAATTAAAAATGCCCAAGGCCTACAACAACTAGTAGCTTTACTTTAGAATCTCACGAACGATGTTGCCTTGTTGCAGATAGTGTTTAGTGTGTTGTGCATGACTAATAAATACTAAACCAATCCTCCACAACCTGCCTTTGAAGATAAAAACTCTTTATTCATGAGACCAAAATATTCTTCAACAACTTCTCAAGGGAAAGAGCTTCTTAAATCTTACAGCTTGGACTTACATCTTCACACTAGGAAAAGTCCTGAGGGTGAAGGCAGTACCATTACCCAGAAGCCCCATCGGGACATTCCTTTTAAAGAGAAGCACTAATTCATGCCTGCCCTTAGTTTCACCTGCTTACAAAGTCCCCTAGTTCAGGCTAAGTAACTCCTCTCTTGCTGTAATGTTAACACTCTTCAGGCATTTGGGAGCATCGTCTCCCCTGGATCTTGTAGTTGCCAGAATTCACTCAGCCCTGCATGCTTAAACTCTTCAACTGGTCTTCGTAAGTCATCTATTTATCCCTTTCAGCACCGCAGTTGCTCTCAGAGCTCACCACCTTCTGTTTCTATCATGCTGACACTGCACTAAATGCAATACTCCCAGTGGGTTCTTGCCAGCTCCCTGCACTGTGGCACAATTCTCCTTTGTTAGCTGCCCAGAATAGCACTGGCCTTCCTTTGACTAAGGATCACATTGCAAGTCCACACCAAGTTTGCTATTGCCATTACTGTCAAGCCTCACTTGCCCTTTGGGGTTTATCTCCCCGCCTATCTTTTCTATCTCCTCTTTGGCCTCTAAAACAAGGGTAGAATTGTGCCCTAATGCTAATTCCCCAGATAAATGAATATTGTTCATATTTTGGCCTGATATTACCAATAGAAATTGCTTATTGATAATTTTCATAGTGGATAGTTTTTTTCCTCTATTGGATTCTTACCAAAGATCTTGTTAAACCTTCACTCAAACCCATCTCCTCCTTCCAAACCCACTGCCGTTGAGTCAATTCCAAATCATTCTCTTCCTTCCAGTAACTGTATTACCCACTTACAGATAAACTTACACATTTTACCTACCTAGTAAAAAAAAAAAAAAAAAAAATAGGTTGTATACTCTCCATAGTTCCTTTAGTTCAGTAAACTTTTACTAAGCACCCACTAAATGCAGGTGTCATAGATATAAATGAATACAGTTACGCGTCACTCAATGCTTACCACACATTCTGTGAAACACGACATTATATGATTTGGATGTTGTACGAACACCTGGGTACTTGGGATGCAAGGCTCCCTGGCACAGGGGCCTGGGAGCTATTGTGTGGTGTGTGGCCAAGGGAGCTCCTGCTGTGGACACCTCAGGTGGGTGCTCAGCTGGATCCTGACCAGCACTGGGGATGCAGTCCCAAGAAGGTCACAGTGGGGAGGATCTGGGCATGGGTCTGGGCAACAGGGGAGCAGTCTCGGCAACCTGGCAGGGCCATGCAATGCCTGCTGACCTTGGATGCTCGGGAGTAGGATTGGGCTCCCACTCCTCCCAGAGGCTGAGATGACTGTTCTCACAGCGAGCGAAGTGGGCTCGCTGCTGAGTCAGGCTGTGGGCATCCCCTGGAGGGCACACACCAGATCACGGACATCAATGCAGTCGGACGCTGCCCGAACGGATATTATGCAGTATATGGCTGTGTATGGCTTTTGCCCTCAAGCAGCTCAAGGGTCTTGTTTGAAAGACATGTAAACATATATTTACAATACAGTGTGATAATACAATAATGGAGGTTTATACAAACTCTCATTCATTCATTTCACAAGTATTTATTGAGCATATGCTATGTACTAGGCACTCTTCAAGGGGCTTGGGTCACAGCAATGAAGAAAAATCTGTGTCGTTGTGGAGTTTAAATTCTAGGAGGCAGACAGATGATAAATAATGAATATAATAATAATATGTTAGAAGGTGGTGCTATGGAAAAAGAGAAAGTACTGCAGGGTAAAGGGACTAGGGAGTGCAAAGTTCGAAAAGGAAATGAAAAATTCAAAATAGCATGTGTAGATACTCTTTTTTTTTTTTAAGAATCCAGATAAGGGAAGAAGAAGACAAGAATTAGAGAATTATGGATTTTTTTTTTTTATATATAAAGATAGGATGGAAGGAGTTAATAACAGAGTGAGAGAAATTGAAGATCAAGGATATAAAAGATGGTGCTAAGTCATAGTTAAGTGCTATGGCTGCTAGCCAAAGGGTTTGGCAGTTCGAATCCGCCAGGTGCTCCTTGGAAACTCTGTGGGGCAGTTCTACTCTGTCCTATAGGGTCACTATGAGTCAGAATCGACTCGACAGCACTGGGCTTGGTTTTTTGGTTTTAAGTCACTGAGGAGATGGACGAGATGGTACCAAGTACCACCTATTTAGACAGATGTCACAACTATCTAAAATGGGAAGAGCTAAACCTCTTCCTTTCGGACAGGAAGGAAAAAGGTAAGGATAAGGAACAGAGACATGTAAGGAGGAAGTTGAAGGAGTTCACAAGTGAAGGCCTCAACATTTTTGGTGGCCCAGATCAGATGATGACAATGAGGCAGAGGTTAAAAGGGATTTGAGGACAGTAGCAGAGAACTGTTATAGCTTCTGAAGGGAATGACAAAGGTAAATAACCAAGATAAAATGATTGATAATAGATAATGAGAACCAAAATGAGATTGAAAACCATGATTCTTGAAAGCAGCAATTCCATAACTTCACAGCACTCAGTTGCACAGGCACAGGCAGAAACAGAGAAGGTGGAGCATGGAATTTATTCAGGAATTTGGAGACTGATAGAGGACAAGAGCCAAGGGTATGTAACTTTGTATGTAACTAATTGAAATGATTAACCATTTGTAACCATCAATATTTAATGTTTTAAGATAGTTATCTCCCAAAATGTGCCAAACTAACTGATCTATATCACCCTGCCCATGTCATGTGGCCCAGGTGCCCCAGTGCCAACACCACATGCCCCTCACCACAGCAAATTATTCTTAACTTATAACAACACCTCCTTTTTGGGAAACATTTTAGAATAATTCCATTATGTGAATCTTTCTGGTTTTTAAATTCACATGAAGAATCTTCTGTATGTATAAATATATGTTAAAACAGCCTTACAAATATTCTCCTGTTTGGATTTAAATGATCTAAACTGTGTAAACACAATAAAACCAGAAGAGATCAGAGCTCACACATGTGGGTAAAGAATCATCTTCTATATATAGAAAGTTGTGCACTTCTTCCCATGTGGTTGGTGGTGATGGTGAATAGGTGCAACACCCTCTGCACAAGCTCATAAGAGCATGGAAGACTCCTAAAAGTTGAGAAATTCTCTTCTAGATTTTCTCCTCTAAGGGACATGAGAACTTATTGACAGATTCTTCTTTAATATTTCTGAATATAAAGTTGTTAGTTTTTGTTAGGTGCCATCAAGTAGGTTCCAACTCATAGTGATCCTGTAAGACAGAGTAGAGCTGCCCCGTAGGGTTTCCAAGGAGTGGCTGGTGGATTTGAACTGCTGACCTTTTGGTTAGCAGCTGAGCTCCTAACCACTAGGAGTTAGCAAACTATGACCCACAGACCAAATTCGGCATGCTATTTTTGCGTAGCCCACGAACTAAATGGTTTCTACATTTTTAAATGGTTGAAAATTTTTTTTTTTAAATGGAATAACATATCATAAACCTCCCCCCTACCCCAGTGCCGTCGAGTCGATTCCAACCATAGCGACCCTACAGGACAGAGTAGAACTGCCCCATAGAATTTCCAAGAAGCGCCTGGTGGATTCAAACTGCCAACTTTGGTTAGCAGCCGTAGCACTTAATCACTATGCCACCAGGGTTTCCAACATGTCATAGCACTTGGAAAATGTATGAAATTCAAATTTCAGTTTCCATAAATAAAGCTTTATTGAAACACAGCCAACCCCACTAATTTACATATTGTCTCTGACTGCTTTCATAGTGTAACAGCAGAGTTGAGTATTATGCCATGGAGGCTGTATGGCCTGAAATGCCAAAAATATTTACTACCTGACCCTTTACAGGAAAAGTTTGCTAATGCCTGACAAAAAGCGTCTAAGTCTTCTTTTATTGTATAATTCAGTGATGACAATAAAAATTATTTCCAAATGGGCACAAGAACTTGAACCAACTGCAATTTTGAAAATGGATGATCTCTGTCAATTTGAATTAGCAAAGCTTAAATAGTTTAATAATTAGACTTGGTCAGTACCAACATTTTCTTGTACATGTGCACACACAGGAGCTCATCCTTCTGGTTTAGTTTTTGTAACCCTTTATTTGCCTCACTTCTCCTCAATTATCGCCCCAGCAATCTTTAGTAATATCTCCAAAAGCTCCACTAGAAGTTTTAGGAAAAGCCATATAAGGGTTCATTCCTGCAACACTACTTTTCATAGCTGTCATACTTCCATGTTTCAGAGGAAAAAATTGTCCTCATGAAATGTCAAGTGTATTGTAGCCAGTAGAGGGAGACAGTTTCTAACCAAACCAGAGCAGCAAAATTTGATCACACATTGTAGTGGAAATTTAAACCATCTGCACATCCTCACTTTGACATTTAGTTAACTAGATAGGACAAAGGGATTTTTTTCCTAGTTGAACAATAAAGGCAGACTACCTTGTATTTCCTAAATTGTATTTCAGTAGGGGATCAGAAATAGAAGGGCTGGCTGGTGAACACACCATTCCCTGAACCTATTTAATCAGTTAAAATAAACTAAGGTTTTTCTTCTCTTGCCAAAAGAACAGAAATATTCTTCCAATCATTTTCTCTCAATGACATTCATATCTTTCCTTTCAAATCAAACCTCAGGCCTTCTTCTCTACTATCCTCTAGTTATTTGATTATATGAACTGGAAAATGACCATATTCAGCAGGTAATGATTTTAATAACAGCTCCAAATCACCTTATCAAACATCCCTTCTCGGTTGGCTACAAAGAAATACATGGGTGAATGCAGATGAGAGCCAACACGCACCAAAGGGATAATCACAGGGGTGCCAATCAGAGATGTCACATACATGAGAAGGAATGCAGCAAGGAGAAGTATTTCTGCTTCTTTCTCACTATGAACCCTAGAAGGATGAATGGCTTGTCTCTGTGCCCTGTAACATTCCCAGTTTAACTGGAATAACAGAGAAAGAAGCTTATGCTTGGTCCTTGCATCTTAACACTGGAAATACCCCACCTATGTTATGAACTATCTTTTGTTTTTATTGAGAGATGATAATAAAAACAAATGATTATTTTTTCAGTGTCTAAACAGCTCCTGAGATAAACTGTGGAACATGTAAGAGCGCAGGTGTGAGATTCACTCGTAACAGCAAAAATCAAGTCCACAGTAACATTCTGACAACTGACCTTTGGAAAAACCTGTGAGCCTCCTCAAGGGAACCTAACATTGTATCCAGCTGGTTCCAAATCAGGTGAAATGCACTCATGTAGGATGCTCTCTGGATAGACATGTTACAGTGTCTTTAATACATTCAGATGTAAAGGTGCTTATTCAGAGTGCTATCAGACAGAGTTGCAATAAAATCTAATTCTATGTTAAAAACATTATATATATAATATACATACATACTTTCCTTCTCAAAGATTTTTCTCATTTATAAAGAAGAAAAATTGTTTCTTTTAGATACTGCAAATGGTAGACAGGAACAGGATCCTGGTTCTAAACCTCTGGGCCACTAGTCCATGGAGAGAATCAAAAAACCAAAACTGTTGTCGTCAAGTCGACAACGACTTATGACGACCCTACAGAACAGAAGAACTGCCCCATAGGGTTTCCAAGGCTGTAAATCTTAACGGAAGGAGACTGCCACATCTTTCTCCACTGACCTTTCAGTTGGCAGCCGAGCACATTAACCACTGCACCACCAGGGCCAGTCCTTGGACACAAGGCAATTTCCAGCAGTATTCAGGAAGAAGGAGGCTGTTTCTATTAGGCCTCAGGCAAAAGCATTCTAAATGTACTGTCTCAACTGCTGACAAGTCTGTTACCCTATCCTGCAAGCACTCAGTGCCCTGGAGCTACTCACTAGGCCTTCAAAGCTCCCTGCAGGAGCTTCTCTTTGTGGCCCACACTTTCTTCACCACTTCTAATTTCGCAACTCAGTTAGGTGTTAAGGTGAAAGCTTGTTTCAAAGTAAAGCACACTAAGAGTAAGGGACGCATGGCGCAGACCATCTGCACCACCTAGGTACCTATAAGAACTTTAAGCAACCATTACGTGAGCAATCCCAGGCGATTTTCCCCAAACAAATCTCATCTAAACACATTTCCAAAAGTCTCTAACAAGTTTCTTTAAGTAACCAATACCTTGCTTGGGTGTCGGAGAGGGGAACCAAGTAGACTAAGAAACAAATTTCAGGGTTCTGAAATCACTGATTTACCTAAAATCAATTTTGCAAATGAAAGCAACAGTATGAATGTAAAAAAGAATTAGAGAAACTGACTGTAATTCTCATTTCATCCTGACTTTGGCCAAGTTATTTAAACCAGTGACCTTCACACTACATACATATACACAAACCTGCAGGAGAGCCAGGAAGTGTTTGGAGAATAAAGGACTGAGCAAGATCTTCCTAATTAGAAACAGTCTGAGTTCCATCAGGGCATGCAGTAATCCTCCAGGGAGGCCTGTAGCTACTGAAACACATTGCAACTTGTTTCTTTGGCCATTCACTGCCTTCATCTTAGGTTAATGATTAGACATAATTAGGTAACAGTTTTTATTAAACATTCACACCCTTGCTTATTGCACACTTATACATGTTGAGTGTTGTGGTTTAACTGTATCTATATAATGGAATAAAGTACTGAGTCAGCTCCTTAACAAAGATCTAGAGAAATATCAAATCATGCCAGATGGGGGACTTGGTTCTATAGGCCATACGATGGTCCTCTACTGCATGTTCAGTTGTCAGAATCTAGGCTTCTCTTCAAGATGGGGTGTGACTGTTGAGGGATGTTTCCTGAGTGTCCCCTTCTCAACCTAGGGACAAAGACTTATGCATATGTAACATTTTAAAAGCTGCTACTCTGCAGTACACATCCCTCATAAAACCTTAATTACAGGAAATATAGTTCAATCCTTTCAACCAGAGTACTCTAGCTTAACAGAGCAAGTCTGGCTACTTCGGCTTCAACTCCCCAGAGAAAGGCGAGAAGCTCTGCTCTATTATCAGACCATCTTGCCTAATCAAATTCCGTTTCAGAAGAAGAGGTCAAGGAGAATAACTGCTGTGCCGTTTTCAATTCTTCCTTCCAAGAAATGACTGTAATTGACAGATGCTATTTCTTTGAGTTCCAATGGCCAACTGCCAAGATCAACTTAACTGTTCCCTTGGTTAAAAGAATGATACCAATCCACCAAGCCATATGACCCTCCATAATCATAATACATAATATCTTACATTTGTAAGGTTTTATAATTTTCAACGCTTATACACACACACACACACATTCTCAAAACGCCCCATTGGTAAGGTAGGATAGATATTATCCTCATTTTACAGACTGGGAAACTGCAACAAAAGTGATATATGACTCGTCCAAGGCACATGTTAATGGTGGCTCTAGAACTGAAGCTTATGTTATCTCATAGTCCTGTGATTCTTCTATACATTACCTGCCTCTGCAATCATCTTACTATGTCTACTAACCCCATTATCTACCCCACCTTACTGAAATAGTTACTAACAGAAGGCAATCTGTTCAGATCAACAGCTGTAACAGTACTGTTGATATAAATTAGTGTGGTGTAGTAAAAAGAGTGATATCTGGGGACCGAGACAGACTCAAATCACAGTCCTGTCACTTAAGGTGTGTGACTTCGGGTAAACTGATAACTAGCTTCACTTTCTTTTTTTGTAAACTTGGTATACCATCTACCTCACATAATTCTAAGAACTAAATAAGTTAACACATGTTAAGTGCCTGATACACAAAGGCATTCAAGTGTTAAATCCCTGCCTGGGAACAGTCTTAAGCAGACCACCAGCCTCCACAGAGAGTCCAACCCATCTGATGTAAGCAACCCCTAAAAATTAAGAAATGAGAATTACAGAGCTCAGAGTACTAACACTTTCCTGGCAGTTCTCTTAGTCATGTGGGGTTTTTTGGCTGTCAGTCTAAAGAATAGCTTTTAGAACAGTCAAATCAATTAAGAAAAAATAGGAAATAGCAAATATGTCCAAATAAACAGCATTTATCATGAGTACACAAAGTAATTGTTCTACCAATTAAACATGTATCTGAATGCCAACCAGAATACAACATTTGATCTCCCAATAAAGAGCTGAATTAATGTTACTTTTCCTACAAAACAACTGTTTAAGGATCCATACAAAGAGAAATAATATGAATGTTAATCTAAACAATCCCTCTCCATTACTATCAAACAAGCCAAACCGGAACAGAGCACTGTTCACAATCAACAAATGAACAATAACTCTGGCTGTGAAGTAAGTTCCTAAAAGTGAATTAACATAGGAGTTTAGAACAAATCATAGCTGAGTCTCACTCTCAATATGATATATAAATTCATACTAAATCACCTCTTTCCTGGGATTCTACTGTATTTGAATAGATACTTAAGAGATAATTGCTGTAAATATTTGAATGATTTCAATGTGTTAGGTCTCTAGCCTATAAGAACTTACATTTATTGTTACTATATTTTTTTTAATTGTGCTTTAAGTGAAAGTTAATAATTCAAGTCAGTTTCTCATACAAAAACTTATAAACACATTGTTATGTGACCCTAGTTGCTCTCCCCACAGGTGACAGCACACTCCTCCTCTCCACCCTGTATTTCCTGTGCCCATTCAACCAGCTCCGGACCCCCGTGCCTTCTCATCTAGCCTCCAGACAGGAGCTGCCCACACAGTCTCATGTGTCTACTTGAGCTAAGAAGCACACTCCTCACCAGTATCATTTTATATCTTACAGTTCAGTCTAATCTTTGTCTGAAGAGTTGGCTTTGGAAATGGTTTTAGTTCTGGGCTAACAGAGTCCAGGGGCCATGACCTCTGGGGTCCCTCCAGTCTCAGTCAGACCATTAAGTATGATCTTTTTACTAGAATTTGAGGTCTGCATCCCACTTTTTTCCTGTTCCATCAGGGATTCTCTGTTGTGAAAATGACTACTCTTCCCTGCCAGGGTAGTCATTGGTGATAGCCAGGCACCATCTAGTTTTTCCTGTCTCAGGCTGTTGGAGTCTCTGGTTTATGTGGCCCTTGCTGTCTCTTGGGCTCCTATTTTCCTTGTGTCTTTGGTATTCTTCATTCTATTCTGCTACAGGTGGGTTGAGACCAATTGATGCATCTTAGATGGCCACTTGCTAGCTTTTAAGACACCACTCACCAAAGTAGGATGCAGAACGTTTTCTTAATATACTTTGTTATGCCAATTGACCTAGATGTCCCCCTAAACCACGGTCCCCAGACCCCTGTCCCTGCTACTCAGTCCCTCGAAGTGTTTGGTTATATTCAGGGAACTTCTTAGCTTTTGGTTTAGTCCAGTTGTGCTGACTTTCCCCTGTATTGTGTTGTCTTTCCCTTCATCTAAAACAACCGCTGTCTACTATTGAATTAGTGAATACCCCCTCCCTCCTTCCCCACCCTCATAACCATCAAAGAATGTTTTCTTCTGTGTTTAAAGCTTTTCTTGGGTTCTTATAATAGTGGTCTCATACTATATTTGTCCTTTTGCTGACTAATTTCAGCATAATGCCTTCCAGATTCCTCCATGTTATATTTTGCAGATTCATTGTTGTTCTTTATCATTGCATAGTATTCCATTGTGTGAATATACCATAACTCGTTTATCCATTCAACTGTTTTTGGGCACCTTCGCTGTTTCCATCCTTTTGCTACTGTAAACAGTGCTGCAGTGAACACGGGTGTGCATATACTTATTAGTGTGAGGGCGCTTATTTCTCTAGGATATATTCCAAGGAATGGGATTGCTGGATTGTACGGTAGTTCTACTTCTAGCTTTTTAAGGAAGCACCAAATCCACTTTCAGAGTGGTTGTACCATTTTACATTCCCACCAGCAATGTATAAGTGTCCAGTCTTTCTACAGCCTCTCAAACATTTATCATCTTGTGTTTTTTTGGATTAATGCCAGCCTTGTTGGGGTGAGATGGTATCTCACCGTAGTTTGGATTTGCATTTCTCTAATGGCTAATGATAGTTAGCATCTCCTCATGTATCTGTTAGCCGCCTGTATGTCTTCTTTGGTGAAGTGTCTGTTCATAGCCTTTGCCCATTTTTTAATTGGGCTATTTGTCTTTTTGCTGTCGAGGTTTTGTAGTATCTTGTAGATTTTAGAGATCAGATGCTGATTGGGTTTGTTGTAGCCAAAGATTCTTTCCTAGTCTGTAGGCTGTCTTTTTACTCTTTTGGTGAAGTCTTTGGATGTTTTTCTGCTTGAAAAAAAATTCTTTTTTGTTGTTGGGGGGAGAGAGGCTCCCTCAGATTAGTTTTATTCTGTGGTTATAATCAATCCATAGCTTGTACTAGAAAGTTTTCAAGGCCATATCTAGACTTTGATGTTAATTGACGGAGTACACATATATAATAACTGCATTTAACTTTGTGTTTTATGACTATTTTTTACCTCCTAGTCTCAAGAATGGAGCCCTGGTGGTACAGTGGTTACACGTTTGGCTGCTGACCAAAAGGTTAGCAGCTTGAATCTACCAGCTGCTCCTTGGAAACCCTGTGGGGCACTTCTACTTTGTCCTATAGGGTTGCTATGAGTCAGAATTGACTTGATAGCAATGGGTATGGGTTTAGTCTCGAGAATTCGGCAAAACAGTCCTTATTTTAATATGTCCAGCATTGTCATTTCTTGGTTTCCTGTTTTAAAAATTCCCTTTCCTCAACCATTATAACTGAGTTTCCCAATATTAAAGTTTAAAAGGTAGAGAGAATGCTACTAGGTATCTTTGCTATACCAATTTGAAGGGAAGTGGTTGAGTAATATGCTTTAAGGGTACAGTTTTTCAATCAAGAGGTCAAACTATAAAACCGTGTCCCAGATAATCTATTCCTAGTAATACCTAAACAAACCAAAAACAAATCTGTTGCTGTCGAGTTGATTCCGACTCATAGCAACCCTACAGGACAGAGCAGAACTGCCCCATCGAGTTTTCAAGGAGCGCCTGGTGGATTTGAACTGCCAATCTTTTGGTTAGCAGCTATAGCACTTAACCACAACACCACCAGGGTTTCTAATAATACCTTTTTAATGAATAAATGAAATTAGACTCTAAGTTTTCTCTATTATAGTTACTTTCATTCTTATATTACGTTCCACTCTACTGGGTGAGAGAGAAGGGGTGACACGAAGCCAGTTAGTAAGGAATTTTGCATAATCAGCAGGCTTTATTATATATGCTACAGCCATTGCTGTGACAACTACACATTAGTACAGTGCTTGGGTTATTTTCTCTTTATGGATGCACACATTCATAATAGAGGAAGAAGCAAGGATAGATAAAGCAACTGTGACTACTGCCTCTTCAGGGCTCATGTGTGAGAATAGTGTGAGCCTGTTAGTAACCACACAAAAGAAGTTATAATTGCATAAGGGGAGAGTGATGGCAAGCAAATTATGTTAAGTACTATTCCTGTTAAAAAAGTTCACAGTTCGCAAATTCTATAAACTTATTTTTTTACAATAAGACAAAGGATAACTTATTCTTTAATAATTCATATTTGTTTGCTTGAATATTACCTGTGAAATTATGACCTAGGAAAAAAATTAAGATTGACTTTAGAATCAAGTTCCATTAAAAAAAGAAACTTGCTTAGTCATATTTACTTGTCTTTATAAAATGCCCATTTTTGTCATATTAAATGAATAATTTTATTACTCATATGATTGTAAAATCCTTTTATGAACACCACTGCAAAATCCTTTTATGCAAAAAGATTCTGTGGTAGTTACTGAAGGCAAGTACACAGCACAGGTTCTGAACAAAGAATTCATGATTGGATTCCTGGCTTTCACTATCATCTTGTGACCTTTGGCAAGTTACTTTAATCTCTGTGTCTCAGCAACTTCATAATAAAATTAGGATGATGATACTATTCATATGTCCCTTATAGGGTTGTGGTAAGGATAGATGATATATGCTGTTGTTGTTAGGTGCTGTCGAGTCAGTTTTGACTCACAGTGACCCTATGTACAACAGAAGAAAACACTGCCTGGTCCTGAGTCATCCTCATAATCACTCCTGTATTTGACCATTGTTGCAGCCACTGTGTCAATTCATCTCACTGAGGGTCTTCCTCTTTTTCCCCGACCTTTCACTCTACCAAGCATGATATCCTTCTCCAGGGACTAGTTCCTCCTGATAACATGTCCAAAGTACATGAGACCAAGTCTCCCCATCCTCACTTCTACGAATAACTCTGGCTGTACTTCTTCCAAGACAGATTTGTTCATTCTTCTGGCAGTCGAACGTATATTCAGTATTCTTCACCAACATTATAAATCAAAGGCATTCCCTCTCCTTCGGTCTTCCTTATTCATTGTCCAGCCCTCACATGCATATGAGGCAACTGAAAATATCATGGATTGGTTACGGCACACCTTAGTCCTCAAGGTGACATATTTGCTTTTTAATACTTTAAAGAGATCTTTTGCAGCAAATTTGCCCAATGCAATATGTCATTTGGTTTCTTTACTGCTGCTTTCATGGACGTTGATTGTAGATTCAAGTAAAATGAAATCCTCGACAACTTCAATATTTTTTCCATTTATCATGATGTTGCTTATTGGTCCAGTTGTGAGGATTTTTGTTTCCTTTATGTGGAGGTGTAATCCATACTGAAAGCTATAGTCTTTGATCTTCATCAGTAAGTGCTTCAAGTCTTCTTCAATTTCAGCACTCATTCTGTATGCTGAGCAAATAATCCAAGAAGCTGGACTGTATGAAGAAGAACGTGGCATTAGGATTGGAAGAAGACTCACGAACAACCTGCAATAAGCAGATGACGCAACCCTGTTTGCTGAAAGCAAAGATGATATATAGATATATGTAATCCATGTAAAAGCGCTTGGAACAGTGCCTAGCATACTATGGGTATTAAAGCTAGTTTTGCTTTATTTCCCTTAGTAATTTTGGGGAGTTTTGTAAAGTAAGTGGACAAACTCACAGGTAGCATAAGTGTCATGAATATGAACGTTCTTTGTCATTTATATCAAGGGAGAAATGAACCTGAGGGGAAAAAGAGATACCTTTAAAGGTATCGACTTGACGGCACTGGGTTTCTGGGTTTAAAGGCTATTTACCCTATAACATAAGAAGTAAAAGCAAGGATGATGATTTATTCCTTTGTCCAATGAAAAAAGATCAACTGGAAACAATAGGATACACAACTCCATGCCTGTTAACAAATAGCAACTAAATAACGTTCACCTTTTTGGAAAATATCTTTTTATTTCCTCAATGAGATGGATTGACACAGTGGATGCAACAATGGGCTCAAGCATAACGATTGTGAGCATGGCGCAGGACTGGGCAATGTTTCGTTCTGTAGTACACAGGGTCGCTACGAGTTGGAAAGGACTCAACGGCACCTAACAACAGACTCTAATGGCTATTAAAGCCATCTGCTTGTGGTATAACTGTTATAGCAACACTAGATAGCTAAGACAGTCTTAAGAGATAAATCAGCCAACTGTACCATATGAACTTTAACTGCATCCCAATTCAAACACTGGAAAAATATGCATAAATGAATGGTACAATACAGGAAATGTGAACACTCACTGGCTTCTCTATGCTATTAAAGAATAACTGCTAAGTTTTTGGTGTGATAATGAAACTGTGGTTATTTATTTAAAGTTCTTATCTTTTAGAGACATACACTGAAATATTTACAGAAGAAACTGTAAAATATCTGGAATCTGCATCCTAGTAATCCAAAGGAGTAGGTGCCGTGTGATAGGGATATACGCAAAATAACTGGACATGAATTAACAACTGCTGAAGTTGGTTGATGTTTGACATTCTCTATAACAAAAAACTTAATAAGGATCAAAACTACAAAAGAGAGGGAGAGAAAGACACAATAAGTACTATTTGCAATTATTAGAAAGTTTAAGGGTTAGATTAAATGACCTGGCAGGTGGTTTTCAAATCTGAAAGCCTAAAATTCTATTACTAGATTATCTTTAAAGATCAATTTTATCTCTAAAATTCTCTGGTTCTTCTTCCCCAGAGATGTGACTCAAATTTTCCTCTCTCACTAGTTAGCAATGTCCTACAAAAACACTGAACAACTACTTTTAAAAACACATGACTGGGACTAACTCCCAGTTCAATGTTTGGAGGTTTCAGCTACACCGCCCACTTCAATTCTGGAGTCTTAATTACTAGGTTTAATACCATATTGATCAAACACACAGAAAAACTGGCTTTAAGTCTCATATTTTCCACACACAGAGTTTTGAAACAGTGGTTCTCAAAACGCGGCCCAGAAACCCCTGGAGGTCTCTGAGACCCTTCTGGGAAGTCCTTGAGGTCAAAAGTATTTTCATGATAACAGTAAGACATTATTTGCCTTTTTTCTTCTTATTATCTGATGTGTATACAGTGAAGGTTCCCAGAGGCTGCATGATGTGTGACAAAGCACCATACTGAATGCCAAAGCAGGTATGAGAATCTAGCTGTCTTCTATTAAGCCAGACATCAAAGAGATCTATAAAAATAGAAAACAATTCTTCTCACTAAATTTTTTCGTTTTGAAAAACATAAAAATTTTTTATAAAAATGTTATTTATGTTAACACATAAAGGGTTTATTATTTTCAAATGAATTAGTACGCAACTATCTTTTCAGTTTCTCCATTTTAAATAAATATTAAAACATAAAGGATTTATTTTTATTATTTCAAATAAATGAATAAAATCTTTAAATTCTCAGTTTTAATTTCTCATACAGTAAATATTAATGATACAACCCACTAGACAAAAGGTCTTTGAGATCCTCAATTTTTAAGAGTGTAAAGGGATTCCAAGATCAAAAAGTTTGAGAAGCCCTGCTGTAAGACACATATAACTCTAATTATGCTTTTTCACTGTACCACCTCACATTACCATCATATTTTATACTGCAAAACCTCAGTTCTTTCATTTTCACACTAAAAAGAACACTGCAATCTAAAAGGGTTGTTGTTAGGAGCTGTGGGGGTGGATTCCAATTCACTGCAACTCCCTGTGATAGTAGAGCTGCCCCGTAGGTTTTTCTTGGCTGTAATCTTTATGGAAGCAGATCACTGGATCTTTCCCCTGCGGAGCTGTTGGGTGGGTTCGAACCATCAACCTTTCTGTTAGCAGCTGAGCCTTAACCGTTGCACCACTAGGCCCCTTTGTCTAAAACAAGTTGGTTTGATATACCTCAACTTTCTTTTTGGTAGGGGAGGAGGGGATCCTAAAGAGAGGATTACTGCTCAGAATTTTACAAAGGACATAAAGAGCTTTAACCACATGGATTCTACAAGGCCAGGAAGAACATTTCTCTCTGGGGAGAGGTTGGCACTAAGTCCACGGATCTAAGTTCTTTCGTGATCTTTTTCCCTTTTCACTGAGACTTGCCATAACTGGAACTTAGAGTCCTCCATCCTAGTTCCCTGATACCATAGGAAGACTGGCAATACGATCCTTCTGGGTGTGGCCGGAGAAGCTGGTCATCTCAGGACACAGATAGCTATACATTTCCTTGCCTGGTGGATTCTCCATCAAGAATCTCTATGTTCTGATTCCAGCCCAATTCTTCTAACAAAAACTTGAAGTTTTATCGGTTCAATAAACTTGGGTGAGCTCTTGGCAGGAATGACTCAGGGAGGTCAAAGATGGGAAAGAAAGAAAAGACTGCAGCTTTAAACATAGCAAATGTTAGCTATAAATACATACGTACATACATGCCCACACACATACACATTCAAACAACTGGAACTGGCTGTCCTGAACAGCCGATGCTAGCTGGAAATAAACACATAAATATATACATACATACACAGATGTTGCTGTTGTTGTTAGTTGCCTTTGCGTTGATTCTGACAAGACACATGTGCAACCAACTGGAGTCAGATGTCTCACTCTCACAAACCTCTGAGCAGCACTGAACCCTTGTGTATCATGTCTCCCAGTTTTGTATTCTTCAAAGCATTTTAACCGGATTTCATCTTTATAAAAGCAGGTGTGGCAAAAACTTGAAATTTGTCTACCTTATAATTCTATAAACTGGTTCAATAAATACTGTAATATTTCACTTTGCCAAAAAGAAGTGCCAGAAACTAATGGTTTGGAATCTCTATTTTTTGATATACTTCCCTGCTTTTAAAAAAAAACTTTTTTCAAAAAATTTTCATTTCTACACCTGTTCAATTAATCAGGAGTTGTATATTGAACATATAGAGAAAGGAAGAAGTACAGCCAGAATGCTCCTTAGAAGCAAGGATGGCAAGACTTCATCCCCTGTACTTCGGACATGTTATCAGGAGGCATCAGTCCCTGGAGAAAAACATTATGCTTGGTAAAGTAGAAGGTCTGCGAAAAAGAGGAAGACACTCAACAAGATGGACTGACACAATGGCTGCAATAATGGGCTCAAGCATAACAACGATTGTTGAGAATGGCGCAGGACCGGCAGTGTTTCATTCTGTTGTACATAAGGGTGCTATGAGTCAGAACCGACTCAATGGCACCTAACGACGACAATGATGAGAGAACAGAGAAAGCAAGAACGAGAGTCACAAGCTAGAATCCTCCCAGGGAATTCCTTCTCATTTGTGGAAAGGTGGGAATTACACTGCCTTAAGATGGCCCCCAAACAGTTATTCCAAGCTCATTCCACCTCGTTTAGAGGTTGAATTTCTCTATTTCCTATTCCTCACTCTCAATGGCCTTACCTCTTCTTGGAGAAGACTGACGAACTCCCTTATCTTAACCTCAGAATCACTCTTTCCTCAAAAATCAACACACATACACCAAGAGCATGGCCCCAGACACCCTTCAGCTCAGTAATGAAGTCACTCCTGAGGTTCACCCTTCAAGCCAAAGATTAGACAGACCCATAAAACAATATGGGACTAAAGAGGCACACCAGCCCAGGGGCAAGGACTAGAAGGCAAGAGAGGACAGGAAAGCTTTTAATAGGGAACCCAAGGTCAAGAACGGAGAGTGCTGACATGTTGTGGAGTTAACCAATGTCATAAAACAATGTGTGTACTAACTGTTTAATGAGAAGCTAGTTTGTTTTGTAAACCTTCACCTACAGTTCAAAAAAAAAAAAAAAAATCAACCCACATGCCCATATCTTTCTTTCTTTTATGACTTCCACCAACAGAATTCATGTCCTTATTATAGTCCTTAAGCTATTCAGCTAGAACACAGTCTTCCTACCCTCAGGAAGTCTCAGAAATCAGTTAATTATAATAAAACAATCTATTCAAATTAAATAATTCATTAACTAAGTGAAAGGGCAGTGCTTTCATTAGGAAAAAAGAAAAGACTACTGTGGAAGGGTTTAAAGATATTAAAATGGTTTTCATGTTTGGATCAAGATTTTGTTTTTTAAAGCCTTAGGATGTGAAAAGTTTCTTTATTCTATTCCTAGTAGGCTTCTTCCCTGAGGTCACAAGATCAAGGAAGACTAAATTAGTGGGCTGGTTTTAAAGTCAGAAATGACCACCTGATGCTATTCAGAAGCTAATATGAAATAAGATCCTAACTCTGAGCTCAGGCCTCAGAGCCTGTACAAGAAGTACTGCTCTAGTAGATCACAGAACATATTAAACCTCTGTTTTAAAGATGACCACTGAAGTCTACTAGAATCAAAGCAAAAGGAATTACCTTAAAAAAGAAAAAAAGGTAAAATACAAAACGTAAGTTTTTCAAAATGATTGCAGCAAAGCTTAACTCAAATCCAGTAAAATTTAAACCACCACCTTACTTTTGACAAATACACCTATTTGGTGTGTGTGTTCCTCATGGAACATTTTAAGCACATAAAAAAGGATAGAAAATAGAGGAATTCCATTTCCAGCCACTATGGAGGAACAGGTACCGGATGTCCCTAAGCACCAGAAACAAACTGGCAAAACAACAGGCAAAACATGTGAAACAATCATTTCAAAACATTGCACATTAGGCAATGAAGGACAGTGATTCCTGAGAGACAGGAAGCAAATGAGTGAGTCCTATGAATGCCTCAGCTTATTGCCTTGAGGAAGGAGGAACCCAAGTAGAGCCCAGTGCAAATCTTAGTTGAGGAGATGGAGCTGAGAGTCTGGGAAGTCTGTGGCAAACATATGTTTCAAAATATATGATGCAAAAAATGACAGAACTCCAGGATGACAATGAAGTCGGAACCGTAACAGCTGCTGGGCATGTGCACTGCTCAACTGCCATGTGTTACAGCTGAACACTGCCCACCTTTCTATCCATTACGACCCCTGACACCAACACCAACTTCACTGTAGACCAGGCCATAGCCTGCTATACGGCAGCGTTCTGAACAGTAAATCATAAAATTGAACATCTTTGAGTGGACATCTGAGAATGATAACATCAGCAAATGACGCACTGTAACACTGTATGAAGTATATATTACCAATGATGAGACGTACAAAATAGAAATACTGATGGTCATAAGCGCAGTTTGTCATAACTCAAATACATCATAAGTCAGGGACTACCCGTGTCTGAAAAAGCACTTCTACCCAGAATAAAGAGCTCTCAAAACTCAATAAAATAAGAAAACAAACAACCCAATAAAAAATGGTCAAAAGGTTTGAACCGACATTTCACTGAAGATACGCAAATGGCAAGTAAGCGCATGAAGAGACGCTCAGCATTAATCACTAAAGAAAAGGACATTAAAACCACAATGAAATACTACCATACACCTATTACAATGGCTAAAAATAAAAAGATGAGGATGTAGAGGAACTCAAACTCTCCTACACTGCTGGCAGGAATGTAAAATGGTAAAAATCATCTTGAAGACAGTTTGGCTATCTCTTAAAAGTTAAACCATATACTTGTAAGATCCAGCCGTCGCATTCCTAGATATTTGAGCAAGCACGGCCACGAAGACTTGCACCAAATGTACAAAGCGGCATTATTTGTAAGAGCCCAGAACTGGATATAAGCCAAATGTCTCTCAACAGTGAACGGATAAATACAGTGTGCTGTAGCCACGCAATGGTACAGGCTCAGCAATAAAAAGGAATGAACATTCCATGTCAACATAGATAGATCTCAAAGTAACTATGCTAAGTGAAGAAATGGAGCCCTGGTGGCGTAGTGGTTAAGAGGTACAGCTGCTAACCAAGAGGTCTGCAGTTCCAACCCAACCAGCTGCTCCTTGGACACTCCATGGAGCAGTTCTACTCTGTCCTCTAAGGTCGCTCTGTGTCAGAATCGACTCAAAGGCAATGGGTAAGTGAAAGAAGCCAGACAAAATAACTATATGCTGCATGATTTCATTTATGTAAAATTCTAGGAAATGTAAACTCACCTACTGTAACATAAGGCAGATCAGTGATGGCTAGGACAAGGTAGGGGGACCTGAAGGGGCAGAAGACCTTAGAGGTGATAGATATGTTCTTTATCTTAATTACAATAACTTGACATTTATAAACATATGTCAAATTGCACACCTTATGAGCAGTTTACTGCATGTCAATTATATCTTTATATTCTGTGTCTCTTTTCTGCTGGGTAGATTTTTTTTTATCACTAATTCAATTTATGTGATGATCATAGGTCTATTCAAGTTTAGATTCCTTCTTGAGTCAGTTGTGGTAAGTTGCTTTTTCAATTTTTTTCCAAAGTTGTCCTTTTTATCTAAGTTTTCCAGTTTAGTTACATACAGTTGTTAATGTTTGCTACTTCATAATTTATGCTGTATCTGTAGATATTCCTCTTGTTCAATTCTAGCAGTATTCATGACTTCATTTTCTTTTTTCCTTATCAATCTTTCTAGGGTTTGTCTATTTTAACCAACTATTAGCTTTGTTGATCTTACTTATTGCATCTTATTACACAGGTCTATTCAGATTTATATTCCTTCTTGAATCAGGTTTGGTAAGTTATTTTTTTTCCAAAGTTGTCCTTTTTATTTAAGTTTCCCAGTTTAGTTGCATGCAGTTGTTAATGCTTCCTACTTCATAATTTATGCTGTATTTGTAGATATTTCCTCTTGTTCAAGACTAGCAGTATTTGTGCCTTCACCTTCTTTTTTCCTGATCAGTCTTTCCAGGGTTTGTCTATTTTAACCAACTTTTGGGTCTGTTGATCTTATTATATCTTTGTTTTCTATTTCATTAGATTCTGCTCTTATTTTTCTTATTCCTTTCTTCCCTCTCTTTGGATTTACTCATTTCTTTTTCTAACTTTTCAGTTGAATACTTAAGGCTGAAAATTAATGAGCTTCCTCTTTTTCTAATACAAGCATTTAAGGCTAAACATTTCCCTCTAAATATCACTTTTGTGTGACCCATAGTTTTAATATACAGTAGTTACATTATCATTCAGTTTTACTTCTAATTTTCATTATGATTTCTTCTTTGACCTATGAGTTACTTAGAAGTGTGCTTTTAAATTCCCAACCATATAAAGTATTTCAGTTATCTTTTTATTCTATTTTCATTGAACTAATTAAGAAAATATAGTCTTGCTAATACCCATTCATTGGTTTTGTGAAATTTGCTTTATGAATTCAGTATATGTACAATTTCTTAAAAACTGCTTAAAACAACAGCAACAAAAAAAACCCTATATTCTCATTTATTAGGTGTAAGGCTCTGTAAATGCCCGTCAAATGAAGCTTGTTGATTGTTCAAATTTTCTGTATCTTCCCAAACTTTTGGCTGTTTGCACATCAATTACTGACAAAGATGTGTTAAAACTTCCTACTTTATATTCCTGTAGTTGTATCCATATATTTTCTTCCTGTATTCTACCTATATATTTTGAGGCCATATTATTGGAAACATACTGATTTGGAATTTTTATAGCTTCCTGGTTAATCATTACTTTTTGTGATGATTTTTAACCCTAATAATGACTTTTGCCTATTAACCTAGCTGGAAACCCTGCTGGCATAGTAGTTAAGTGCTACGGCTGCTAACCAAAAGGTCAGCAGTTCAAATCCACCAGGTGCTCCTTGGAAACTCTATGGGGGAGTTCTACTTTGTCCTATAGGGTTGCTACGAGTGGCAATCGGTTTGGTCTTTTTTTTTTTTTTTTTTAATTAACCTAGCCATACCAGCTTTCTTTTGGAATTTTTTTATGCTTTTACTTTTAATCTGATGCCTTATGTTTTGGGTGTTTCTTTTACAAACTGCATAGAAGTGGATTATATTCTCAGTTAGTCTGACAATGCTCCAATTATCTATTGCTGCATAAAAAAGCTACCCCCAAAACTTAGTGCCATAAAACATAAAACACTAGTGGCATGAAACAGCTGTCATTTTATTAACCTCATGATTCTCTGGGCCAAAAGTTCTGGCTGGGGACAGCAGAGATAGCTCCTCTCCACTCTATAATGTCTGGGGTTTCCTGCAGAGTGACTTGAATGGATGAAGATGGCTGGGATATCTCAATGGGGGCCGTTGTGTGAGTCCTTGGTTCTTCTCCAGGTGGTGTCGGCTAAGGCTGGAATGTCCAGCTCCTTCACTCACTCATATGGTTGGCAACTGATGTTGGCTGTTAGCTGAGAGCTCAACTGGGGCTGTCAACCAGTATCTCTATGTGTCCTCTCCATCTGGCTTGGGCTTCTCACAGCATGATGGCTGGGTTATGAGAGCGAGTATTCAAAGAGACAGAATTCCAAGAGGCACAGGCAGAAGCTGCAAGGATTCTTATGACCTAGGCCAGAAGTTCCAGAACTTCACACTCCATTGGTTAAGCAAGTCACTAAAGCCATCCCAGATTCAAGGGGAGGGGAGAAATTGACTTCTCCTCTGAATGGCAAGAACGGAAGAAACTGATGGTGGCTATCTTGGAGACAAGCTATCACAAACCACCCTCTGGCCCCAACAATTCTCTCCCACATGCAAAATACACTCACCCTCTCCTAAGACCTTCCAAAGTCTCATCTCAACATGGCATCAGCTTGATGTCCAGAATCTCGATAGCTAAATCAGGTCCAGATGTGGGTGAGGCTCCTCAGATGCAGTTCCTCAGGTACAGCTACTCGATTATAGTTCCTCTTGATCTGAATTAAAGAGACAAATTATCTGCCCCCACACACCCAACATACAAACATACAATAGTGAGACAGGCTCAGAATAACCACAATAGACACTCTCATTCAAAATGTGAAGGAAATGGGGAAGGAACAGGAGACACATAGCAATTACCGACCCATAGCAATTCTGAAATAAGAGTCTAGCACACATAAGTTTCTTGATTACAGCTCAGTCCTACTCCCTGAGAATGATTTTCCAAAACCCTTGGCTCTATCCTTCCTTTGACATAAGAGATGGCTCATGTTTGCAACTGAGTAGCCTTCTCAATCTGCTTCCTGCTCATTAATGCTTAGAAGTCCGAAGGCCTCTTTTCATTCTGTATTCTCTCTATTCCTTTTAATCCAAGTTGAAGATACTTCTATTAGCACAACTTCTTAAAAACCTTGTGGGTTTCCTACGAATATTAGTGGGGTTCACTTTAGTAGAAAAAAGCCAGAACCACCTTCTCTATCTCAAGTCCTGTGTGAACCTGTTGTAAGAAAATACCCTTAAGATCTTTAGGAGCCCTGTTGTTAAACAGAGAGGTTTACGAGGCATGCCCTTAAGATCTTCAGAAGTCCTTTCACCTAGCTGAGATGCTCTATAAGGCACTGCCTTCGATCTTTCTGAAGTCTTAATAAAGGAACTTACAGTTACCCCTTTGATATTTTTACTTTGAGCCATGTTTTATCGATAGCATCCTGAATTTTATCTTTGCTCTGAAGCCATTTCTTACGTTAAGTCATTAGCCATCTGGAATGACTGGGGATGAGAAAAGGTTTTATTCGCAACAGGTCTTGGGTTAGAAATATTTCCTCTAAATTCTGCTTAAAAACAGAATAGTTAATTTTTAGCTACCTCTCTCTCTTATTCGTACCTTATCCAAGCAGCCAGAAAAAGCCAGATGGCACTTTCAGCCTTCTGCCTAGAAATCTTTTAGATAGATCAAATTCATTAGATACATCTTCTATCTTCCATGTTACCACAGGTGATAATGCTACCAAACTTCGTACCACTACATAACAAACATCTCCCTTTTTCTAGTCTCCAATAGTATTTTTCTCACTGTGCTTCAAGTCTCCACTAACAGTTTCCTCAAGGTCCTTCCAGCTTCTAACTACCACCAAGTCCCCAAGCCAAAACACATTTAGGTTATGGCAGCACCTCACTTCCAGGTGCCAAATTCTGTTTCAGTTATCTGTTGCTACAAACAAACTACCCCAAAGCTTAGAGGCATAAAATCATTTTATTGTGCTCACAACTATAAGAGTCAGAAATTCAGGCAGGAAACAGCTGGACAGCTTGTATCTGCTCCACAACATTTCAGGTCTCAGCTGGGGTGGCTCAAATGGCTGAAGATGGCTAGACTGGGGCCATATGCCCAGGGCTTGGGTTCTTTGCCATATGGTGTTTGCTGGGACTGGAATGTCAAAGATGACTCCTTCATTCACTCACATAGTTGACAGTTGACGCTGGCTGTTGACTGGAAGCTCAGGTGAACCTTTTCATCTGGCTTGGGCTTCTCACAGTATGGCGGTTGGGTTTCAGACTGAGTGTTCCATGGGAGAGCATTCCAGAAGAAAATGTTCAAAGAGGCCCAGGTGGAAGCTGCAAAGCTTCTCATGACCTAGCCTTTAAAGTCCCAGAATGTCACTTCTGCCATATTCTGTTGGTTAAACAAGTCACGAAAGTCATTCCAGATTCGAGGGGAGGGGAGGAATAAACTCCACCTCTGGATGGAAGGATGACACATAAGTAGAGGAAAAAAACTGATGTCGGCCATCTTGGACCATCTGTCTTTTAAATGCTAAGCGTAATTTAGTACAAATTTTTTTTTTTTTTTTAGTACGATTACAGATGCATTTGGATTTATTTCTACCTTTTTTTAAATTGTGCCTTCTATTTATCCTATATTTTATATGATACTTATCAAATTTCTCTTTGCTGCTTTCTATTAGATTGAGCAAATAATAAGCTCAGGGAATTATCACAAAGTGAAGCAGTCATGTAACTACCACCCAGATGAAGAAAGACAACATTACCAGTACCCTAGAAGCTACTCTCATGCCCCTTGATAATTACTACCCTTTCCCTTTTCCCCGATGATTACTATCATGACTTCTAACACCATAGGTTAGGGTTTTTTAACCTTATTTAAATGAAATCATATAGTATATATTCTCTTGTGTCTGGCTTCTTTCAGCATTATCTTTATTCAGCCATGTTCTCTAGGAACACTGTATTCATTCCAGTGCTGTATAGTATCCACTGCATGACTGTACCAGAATTTACACATTCTACCATCACCGTCCACTGTTTTAAATTTCAATACCTAAATTATTTTTTGAAGTTCTATTTTTAGATAAAATCTTTAAAATGCCTTAAGCTGTGGGAACTCCGTGTGTCCTAGATTGAAGATATCCCTATAGAGGAGTTTTGCATCTGTCTCAGCCTGGAGCCATAGGACTATCATTGATTTAGGACTACTTTATAAGTTAATTTACTGGCTCTGGGTTCCCTGAACTACAGAAAAAGAGGGGTATTCTAAAATAAACTTACATGAGGATAAGCCCATGGTAACAATTCTCAGAAAAACTTTCCCATCCAGAGCCCACGGAGAGTGGACAAACTTCCTTGACATCTCTCTAAGCAGTTGGGCAGATGTTTTTCTAGATCACCTATTCAATGATGCAGTAATTCTTTAAGGCACTTAACTTCATGGAGGAGGGCAAGAAAGTCTCATGTTCCTGTATGGCTATTAAAACTGAAGCCTCTTGGTTATCCAGAGTGCCATACCTGTAGCCTTATGCACTTACCACTTTGGTTTTCATTTTTTGCCCTTGAGGGTTTTCCTTACTTTCTTACAAGCTCAGCTATGTAATTTTAAATAAAGTTTACTATATTTTAACTGGCATATGACTAGAAATCTTGAGTGCCTTTTCCTCGCCTGACAAATGTAAAGCACATGATGGAACAACAAAAAAAAAGCCATAGGAAGAGAAACTCAAAAAGAAAAAAAGTGAAATTTTTCTGCCTTTTATCTCAGACAGGATAGAAGCACTCATAGATCCAAGACCATGTGCACTACAAAGATTCCAACTAAAGGAATATATCCTATTTAAATATCTTATCACAATATCTTTGTGCTCTAGTGACTAATAGAAGATAAAACCAAACAGGTATACCAAGGCAGTTTTAAACACAACTGACATTACATTAAAACCCACTGCCGTCGGGTGGATTCCAACTCATAGCGACCCTATAGAACAGAGTAGAATTGCCCCATAGAGTTTCCAAGGTGTGCCTGGTAGACTTGAACTGCCGACCTTCTGCTTAGCAGCTGTCGCACTTAACCACTACGTTACCAGTGTGGAAGGCAGAATGCTTCAATCAGGGTGACCTAGATTATACAGTGAGGAAGGGTCCAAAGAAACCAAGAAATGTTAAGTTATACCTAGAAGTCCCCTTATCAGCTTCATCTTCTTCTCAGTAAACTGCTGACCTCTCGCCTACCAAGTACTGTATAATTAAATTAATCTGCAGGAATAAGAGAGTCTGAGTCAAAAAACTTTCCATCAGCAGTGTAAGTATAAACATTATTCAGCTAGAAAGTGAACTGTTACAGGAGAAAATAGGGATAAGAAACAGTAAGTGAAATTCAGACACTGGGACAATATCAACAAAGAATATCTTTTAATGTTCATTAAAAAAATCCATCTAATACTATTAATTATTTATTTGACAAGTATACTACATGCAAAGGATTGTACTAGATGACAGAAGGATATGGGATGAATTAAGAATAATGCAAATCTATCAGGCAAGACAGAGCTATAAGCACTGTAACCTTTAAACTCTAAAAAATATAGAACAGAAAAAGAAATTACTTAGTAAGCGAGAGACTTTAAAAGTCAAAAGGTCTACACATATAATCCCACTTCTACGAAATGGCCAGGATACACAAATCTAGAGACAAAAAATAGATTAATGGTTGCCTAAGGAGGGGAGGGAAAGGAGCCCTGGTGACGCAGTGGTCAAGAGCTTGGCTGCTAACCAAAAGGTCACCAGCAGTTCAAATCCACTGGCTGCTCCTTGGAAACCCTGTGGGGCAGTTGTCTTCTGTCCTATAGGGTTGGTATGAGTTGGAATCAACTTGATTGCAACAGGTTTGGTTTGGAAGGAGGGGAGGAAGAATGACTGCCACAGATTTCTATTTGAGATGATAAAAATGGTCCAAAATTAGATGGTTGCACAACTCTGTAAACATACTAAATGGGTGAACTTTACGATATATAAAGTATATCTCAGGAAACCTGTTAAAATTAAAGTCAACATTCTTCCAAAAGTGAAATTTGCTCTAACGAGCAACCTTCAGATGTGTTGTTTGCTTTTTAATTTTTTACGAAGAATTACAAAGGAGAGCTTCAGACTCAGCCCTAATGCTGCCCCCAAGAAAGCACAAACCTTACCAAACCTCTCTAACGCCTCCTTCAAAGTTATTATAGCTTACCTGGATCTTTTCACCTGGCTCTGTCGAAGCTCTTTCGAATTGACATTCTTTAAGGTCTAGCTAAAAAAAAAACAAGATCCTGAAGACAGCATAAAACCCAAACCAAACCCACTGCCTTCAAGTTGATTCCAACTCATAGCAACCTTAGAGGACAGAGTAGAACTGCCCCCATAGGGTTTCCAAGGAACGGCTGGTGGATTTGAACTGTCAACCTTTTGGTTGGCAGCCAAACTCTTAACCACTACGCCACACATCACCCCACAATTGCTAAAATTCAGATTTGGAAATTATCAGTTTAAATTGGCAGAAATAAGGTAAAAGAGGAAACAGGTCCAGTCCCTAATTTGTGCTTCCATATCTGAAACAGATCACTAACCATTTTTCTGTACCCTGTTCTTCCAGCTTCTACTCTTTCGTCTCCCTGTTCTCCATGCCATACAGTAATCTTTCCAAAATGCGTATCTGATTATGACACTCCTCTGTTAACTCACAGACACAAAGGAAAGGTACAGGAAGCAAGGCAGCCCCAGGGAGTGCAAACAGCTGCCAGGACATTTTCTGGTCTCTCATTTCTCCATATACCACCAGCTTCATTTTCTCAGGCTACTCCAAGTTGCTGGGAATGTGGTCACCAGCAGCTGCAGGATTGATAATCCAGAAAGTAGAGAAATAAAACCTGATACATGTAAATAGACTGCACTACTGTTCGAAATATTCACTGCTTCTCCTTGATGGAGGATCAGACTTGGCCAGGTGACCTGCTTCAGCCATTGAAGTGTGAGAGGAAATGACACAGCATGCTTCTGAACAGAAGCTTTAGAAGAAATCACGTGGTTCTACCATGTCTCATTTCTCTCTGCCATAAGGTTAACGTCTCCGATTGGAGCTGCCTCTCCAGCCTGGATCCTAGAACAGAGCCACAGGATGGATGTGCAACATACGCAAAAAATAACCCCATTACTGGAGCCACTGAAATGTAGGGGTTGTTTGTTACCATAGCATAACCTAGCCTAAACTGACTCATACAGTATATGATAAGGAAGAACTCTGATTGACCTGGTTTTGATCATGTTGAGATAGGGAAGAAAAGGGACTGAGCCCCTAAGCAAGGAACCCTGCAACACCTGCAACCTGCAACTTACTTATATACCATGTGCTTGGCTAAATGACGCAAAACCCCCATCCTGGAATGTGCGATAAGGAAAGAACAAACAGTGTACTTCCTTGTAAGATTTTTTTCAGAAGGACTAGCCTGATCTGGTTCCTGGAGCATGCACAGACATCCACAAGGTGAGTGACGGATGACCTCTGCCTGACGCAAGTACCCGCGACAGGAATTGAACCAGTGCTGCGAGGGGACTGAGCAGACAGGACACCCCATAATAAGTCCTGCCACCCAGTCCCAAGAGCCTTTGCTACGGGTTCCATCTTGGATTCCAGATGCACACGCAGCCTAGTTTAGCACGCACTGCCATTCGGAGAAGTACTTGGCCTTTGAAAGAAACCAACTAAATATTCATTACTCTGTTATCCTTGCCAAACCCATATAAGCCCCAGAAACACCTTTGTTCATGGGAACAGAGGCTAGCATTGGCTGGTCCCTCTCTGTCCCCACTTGCTAGCCTCTGCTTTCTTTCTGCTGCTTAACAAACCTTTGTTCATGTGGAACCTCTGAGCCTCTCCTGGTCGTTCTTGGTCAGTAGAAGGCAAGAGCCTAAGCAGAGCCTGGTCCCGAGCTGGGAAGTCTTAGCCTGCAACAATGTCTCTTGCTTAAAACCCTTCAGTGACACTCCTCTGCCTCCTGGAGTCCAAATTCTAGCATAGAATATAAGGCCCTTTATAATATGGTCCTGTTTATCTATGTAACCTCATTTCTTGGGACTCCTGTATTATTTTAAGATTTCTCAACACATCCTGTTAGCCCTTACCCTCCATACATTTCCACATGCTATTCCTCACAAGTGAAATGTTATTCGTCCAATCCTACCCTGATTCACCTGAAATGTCAACACTTCCTTTAAGAAAAAAAAAAAAACCGCTGCCGTCGAGTCGATTCCAACTCGTAACGACCCTATAGCACAGAGTAGAACTGACCCATATGGTTTCCAAGGAATGCCTGGTGGAATCGAACTGCCGACCTTTTGGTTAGCAGCCGTAGCTCTTAACCACAACACCACCAGGGTTTCCCTTCCTTTAAGAATCCACTGAAACAGAGCATCTTTGATAGAGGCTCATATGAAGCAGCCTCCTTAGACCCAACTGGTCGCTCTTTCTTCAGTGCCACTGTAGGATTCTGAGCGTGCTCCATTAGCCCTTACCTTGCTCTGCTGTGACTGTTTAAATAAATACGTATCTCTCCAACCTCCCTGAGAGCACAGGCCACGTCTTATTCATCTTTGGAGCCCAATATTCTAATGCAGTACCTGTCACATAGTACAGAATCAATATAAACTTATGAAAAGTGCTAACATACAGAGTGCCTTTCCAGCTAAGTCAGATACAGAAAGATAAGCGGCCTTTGTATCATGTTAAAACATAATGAAGAAAATCTAAAAGTATTCAGCTCTTACTTTGCTTCCATTTCCTTTTCAAGAATAACCTTCCAGGCTGGAAAAGAGTAGAACACACATGGTTAAGAGGAAACTGAAGCCTTAGATAGGAGAAGAGATAATAGAAGTATCCAGGAGCTGTTAGTGAATTCAAATCTATAGGACCAGATAAATTCAAAATCAAATCTATAGGACCAGTTTAAGACAATGAGATCTCCATGAGCTAGAAGACTAGACACAAGAAATTCAATTTCAATTATTTCACTTCCAAAGAAAAAAAGAGACTAAATTCTAGAAACTATAGATTAAGAGTTTAATAATAAGAATATCCAGCAAAATTCTCTACTAGTCTATGGTGAGGTAGAAAAGGAGTATAGAAAGCACCAGAAGCCAGAACAGGTTCACTAAGAAAAAGAAAAAAAATCATGCTAACCTAATTTTACTTTTAATAATATTTTATCGTGTTTTCAGTGAAAGTTTATACAACAAATTAGGTTCCCATTTGCCATTTCTACACAAATTGTTCAGTGCCATTAGTAACATTTTTCACAATGTGTCAACGTTCTCTTAATTGTGTTCTGGTTGCTCTGTTTCCAGTACTCTAATTTCCCTGTCTCCTTATCCTCTCATCTTTGCTTTAGAGTAATTGTTGACCTTTTGGTCTCATATAGATGATTTTTAAACGCAGCAACATACTCACAGGTAATATTCTCTATCTTGTGTGCCAATCTGTTATTTTGCTAAAAGGTGACTTCAGGTAATAGTTTCATTCCAAGGTTTAAAGAGTATTTGGGGGCAATAGTCTAAGAGAATCTCTAGTCTCAACTGGTCCAGTAAGCCTGAACTTTTTAAGAAGTTGAGCTGTGTTCTGCATTTTTCTCCTGTTTTATCAGGGTCCATCTATTGTGGCCCTGACAAAAAAGGCTAGTAGTGGTAGCCGGGCACTATGTAGTTCTTAGTCTCAGGGTAGATGAAGCCGTGGCTCATGTAAACTGTTATTCCTATAAGCTAGTTTCTTCTCTAAGACTTTGGTTTCCTTCTTTCTGTGTTCCTGACATGTCAGATCAATAGTTGTATATTGGGTGGCTGCTTTCAAGATTTTAGGAACCCTGATGCTACTCACTTCACTAGGATGCAGAGCATGAATTTTGTGAATTATATTATGCCAACTGACTGAGTTGTCCCGTGAGACTTAGGTCCCTAAGCCTTCAAATCCAGAAAACCAACCTCACAAGGTGTTCTGTTATGTCTGAGAAGTAACTGTAACTGTGTTTCTATGACTATATATGTGTGCACCACATATCTGTACGTACATGGACATATACTTCTACCTACCTACCTGTACATATATATGCCTATACACATACATGTGTCCATATATTTATTTTACCTAATTTTACTTTTGACAAAATTATTAGACTTAGAGCTCAAAGAAGATCAAATGCATCTTGTTGAAATCAAAGACAAAATTTCTTATGCTAGTTAGGTGACAGATTTGCTACTGGTTGAGCAACCACCCTCAGATTATTAATTAATGGCTCACTATTTTTTATCAATCTGGATGGAAGTCTCAGGTGTCACAGGGCTCTGTACTGCCCTGCTTTAGTAAATGTTTATCAACACCTTGGAGATTAAATGGTAGCTTATAAATCTTGGAAGATTAGCTAATAACATGAACAACATAATAAAAAATTAAAAATATTTTAATATATAGAAACAATGGGTTGAAAGTACAAGAAATTCATCAAGGATAAACATAAAGGTCTGCATTTACCTAAAAAAAAGTATGTGGCTGGTAAAAAACCAGCATTAACATTAGCTGATGTAATGAGAGTTTAACTGACTGTAAACTCAAGGTGAGCCCTCAGTGTGAGGTGTCAGCTTAAAAAGCTAACACAAATTCAGGTAACAAGATAGCCAGCAGTACAGTTATCCGAACAAGGAAGAAAACAGTTACGCGGGTCAGACAACATCGGGAGTATTGTAATTCCGAACACGACCTCTTAGGAGTGACACTGACCATGTATAATATATCCAGAAGAGAATGGCCAACCAGGATGGTGGTAATGGGGTCTAGCAGACTAAATAATGAAGAACAACTACGTGAATCAGGAATGATTTTCATGGAGAAGAGACAATTTGGGTCAGGAAAAGTCGCATCGGAGCTGTTTTGAAGTATTCAAATTACACTGAAGGGCAGAAATTATGCTTTCATACACTTTATACTTATTCCCTACCTACACAGTTCCAAGCTTCTCATATAAAAAATATTCAAATATTTGAAGTTCAAGATCAACTTAACTGTTGATGACTAAGCCAACAAAAACAGTTGTTATAGAGGAGTATCTAATGTGATATGAATGACAACTCAACAAAAGGCTAAGTTTAGAGAAAGGAAACTTAAAAACCAGAGTAAAAACATCTTAAAAGTCTTAACTGGAGAAAGCTAAGTAGGATATCTAAAGTATATTACCACTACAATTTAGATTTCATCTTAGACGATATTCTTGGCTACACCACTGTCATATTTAGTCCCTTTTATAAGTACTTCTCCACACAGAAAATCATTGTTTTCACTCTTCCTTTACAAAGAGAAAAACTGAGACCGACAGAAGCTATTTGCTTAGTACCAACAGCATAGTTAACCCTGAATTAGAACCCTAAGCTTTTAACTCACAAGCCCTTTGTTAAAACTGCTAGAATCCTTAGGGAGGAAGTAAACAAGCACGGTACTTAACAACTCAACCTCAGTTCGGTAATTACTTTGGTTTCACTTTTATTACTCTTCTCCTGTCTTCCAATCTCTAATCTGCAAAGAGTGAACCTGCATTAAAACTCTAAAACTTAAAGAAAAATTTATTTCTTAAAGTTTAAAGGCTAAACCAAAAGAGTAAGATTTGAACCCAAGGATTTGTTCTCTTCTTGGGCTTAAGGAGTAGCCTTGGTGCTGTCTGTTCTACCACAAGCCAAGCTCTGGCCCTCAGGGCATGCTACCACACTGTTTCTCCGGAAACCTAAGTGGCTTCCTTTGTGCATCAGAGATTCAGCCCAGAGCTGCAGCAGTGTCAATGCCAGAAGGCACGGAGAAAGCCACTACCCCACCATGGTTTCCAAAAGGTAATGTAGTAAAGGAAAAAGAGGTCTCCATGTGCCTGAAGGAGGTTAAGCATGTCGGGGCTTCATTTTCTGTTTCGTATGCATATTAAAACATGGTGTTTGTGTCTCAGAAAACTGAAAGGTTGGAGTGGCACAGGACTCAATGGTGTCCAAGGAGCAGCTACACCAGGATTTTAAAATAGCAAAATGCTAGTCAGTTCCAGTTGTAAATGTTACAAACGAATGCCCTGAGTGCCCTCACTCTCATCTTCCTTCCCAAGGAAACTCATTTTCATTATAATGGTTGCCAAGGTTACTTTAATTCCATCACTGTTCCTTTCACCAATAGCTCATCTGGGGCGTCTGCCTGGGTGGTACATATTAACAACCAAAAACCTCAACTGAGGCTAACTTAAAAATCAGGCTACTCAAAAGTTCATGACCTACAAAAGAAGTAGTTCTAGACACAGAATTTGCAGAAAGGTAGGGTCATTACAGTGCTGCTATTTGTGCTTGTGGAAAACAATCTTGTCCATTTCTTTCCCCAATGATAGGTAAAATGTCATGAATTTGTATCACAGAGTACTATATAGCAGTTTGAAGCAGTGGACTAGACGTACACACAGCAACATGGACAGATTTTGAAAACATAGTGCTGAGTAAAAACCAGACCGATAAACAACATCGTGATAAATGGCAAAGAACCTGAAGCTGTCAAGTACTTTTCTTGGATCCACAATCAATGCCTATGGAAGCAACAGTCAAGAAATCAAATAATGTATTCCACTGGGCAAATCTGCTGCCAAAAGACCTCTTTAAACTGTTAAAAAGCAAAGATGTCACTCTGAGTGCTCAGGTGCACGTGATCCAAGCCACAGTATTTTCAATCAGCCTCATATATATGTCGTGGTACGATTAATCAGTTTTATATGGCCTTTCTTGCCATGGTCTTGTAACACCCACAAAATGATTAGGTGGGACTATGCAAATAAGGTACTTGTGGCCCACCAAGGGGATTAGACAATCTTCTAACAATGCAAGTAAGGTTAATGGCACCCTTGTGAATGTGGAACCAAATAAATAAGGTCTATGGAACCCTAACGAGGGAACTGGTCAGTTTTGCCATCCCTCTAGGCTTAAAATACGCCATCCAGAGGCAGAAAGGAGGGACCTTACTACCACCAAGAAAGAGTAGCAAGCAGTGGAGCATGCCCTTCAGACCCAGGGTCCCTGCGCTGAGATGAGAACATCCTACGTGATCCAGAAGACACAGACAGAGAGGGAGCTGTAACACCAGAGAGGGTGTGAGAAACAGCGGCAGAGAAACAGCAATAGCAGAACCAAGAGACCAGCATGGAAGGCTTCCCAGCCCAGAGAGCAAGGCAGCTACAGTGGGTATGCCAACCCACGGAGCCAAAGAGCTGAGAGCCTTTGGGCAGGAGGCTTCCTGGCGGAGTAGGATGCCCCCAGCACTTGTCAACAGAGCTACGCTTGCCAAACCATGGAGCAAGAGAGCTGAGTGCCTTGGGGCCAGGGCTTACTAGCAGAGTGGAGTGCTCCTGGGCACTTATTGGTGGAGCTAAAGAGCTTTGTGGGGTAGAGGCTGGGCCGAGGGGCTGAGGGGCTGAAGGGCTGTGGGCCTGAGAGCCGAGAGAGATAGGAGTGACTGTGGGCATGCTGAGAAGCTGTCCTGACCAAAAAACTGTATTCTGCGTCATTCCTGATCCTGAATTGTAACCTATTAATTCCCTAATAAACCTCCTAATTGTTAGTATGCTGTGTGAGTTCACGTGGCCATTGTAATGAATTATCGGATTCAGTAGAGAAATAGAGAGTGCTGTGGTATCAGAATTGGTGAAAAGGTTGGAGAGAGGAGGTACATCTGACCTCTGTAGGGATCAGCCTTGGCTATTGATCTTGATTCTCCTCCCCACCTTGTGAAGTTAGAGGAGGTCAAATGCCCACACGCCACCATTTCATTCACGTGTGAAAAAGGAAAACCGAAGAACTGACATATTCAAATAATGGTGTTGGCAAAGAATACTGACTATACTGCTAGAAAAACGAACAAACCTGTCTTGGAAGAAGTACAGCCAGAATGCTCCTTAGAAGCAAGGATGGTGAGTGTTCATCTCGCTTACTTTGGACATGTCATCAGGAGTAATCAATCATTGGAGAAAGATATCATGCTTGGTAAAGCAGAGGGTCAGCAAAAAAGAGAGAGAGACTCAATAAGATGGATTGACAGAGTGGCTGCAACAATGGGGTCAAACATAGCAATGATTGTGAGGATGGCGCAGGACCAGTTATCATTTTTTTGTTGCACCTAAGGTTGCTATGAGTCGGGACCAACTCAACAGCACCTAACAACAACAAGGCAATCTTATCATCTACCCCATGGTTTCACTTAACACAAAAGCCAATGACTCAAATTTATATCCCCAGTCTCTGCACTCCAGACCCATTTATCCAACTGCCTGTTTGACATCTCTTGAATGTCTCAAAGGCATTTCAAAAACCAAATTCATGATTTCCCCTCCCCCAAATCTAGCTTCTTTTCTGATGGTCTATGCCTTAGTGAATGGCACCACCACCCATCAGGTTGCTCAAGTAATCCTCGATTCCTCCCTTTCTCTAACCCTCCACACACAATTTATCACAAAGTCTAGTCGATTTTACTTCTTATCTCTTGAATCTGGCATCTGTCCCTTCTCTCCATAAACCAAAACCATACCCATTGCCATGGAGTGGATTCCGACTCTTAGCAACTCTGCTCCCCAAAAAACCCAAACCCACTGCCGTCAAGTCAATTCTGACTCATAGAGACCCTATAGTGCAGAGTAGAACTGCCCCACAGAGTTTCCAAGGAGCACCTGGTGGATTCAAACTGCAGACCTTTTGCTGAGCAGCTGTAAAACTTAACTACTACATCATGGTTTCCACCAACCCTACAGGACAGGATAAAACTGCCCCATAGGATTTCCAAGGAGCAGCTGGTAAATTTGAACTGTCGACCTTTTGGTTAGCAGCCATGTGATTAAGCACTGCACCACCGGGCTCCATTCTCTCCATATCCCCTGATACTTACCTAGTCCAAAATATCATTATCTCCCACTAGACTACTCTAATAACTTCCTAATTGGTGTCCCTATATCTACTCTACTCTTGCCACCTACCAATCAGTTTTCTATGCTGTAAAAAAGGGTAATTCTTTTTAAAACACAAATCTATCTGTCTCAACCCTTCCCTACCGCTGCTCTCTGGCCTTTAAATTCATTATACTTAAATTAAGATAAAGGCCAAATCCTTAACACAGTTTATAAGGACCTGCATCTCACATCACATGGTCCCTTTTTTCTTGGATTACAAACTACCTAGCCTTCTTTCAATTATTCAAATGCTACATTCTCCCTCCTACTGCAGGCCCTTGCATATGCTAGTTTCTCTGCCTGGAATACTCTTCGAGTTTCTATGCACACATTCTTCATAACTCAGTTTAAATATCACTTTCTCTGGGAAAATCCCTGTCGGGTTAGGTCAGGTGCTCCCTGTAATGAAGTCTCTGTGTAGTACCACATATCTTTCTTTCCTTCATGGCATTTATTGCAGTTGTGATTCATTATTTATTTGTCTGGTCATGTGACTAATGTCTGACTCCTTCACTAGGTTCCTTGCTCCATGTGGATAAGGACCATGGCTGGCTTTGTTTATCATTATACCCTCTATACCAAGCACAGAATCTGGCACCTATTGTAATGCTCAAAACTATTTTGCAAAATAGGAGCTCAAAGAATGGTTTTTCTTTAGAGATAAGTAAAACATGAAAAATACTTCTGAAGATGGATATTGAAAAGGATGGGCCAATTAAAGAAGATATGAGAGATAATTAAAGACATTTTCTACAAACCCATACTATTTATCCCAGAAATGATGAGGGATTATATAATTACAAACCTCAAGGTTTTCAACTGGCTAACAAAGCCTGACAATAATCCATACCCTCCTCCCAACGTATTTACTCACAAATTCTTTTCTATTTGGCAAACACCAGTAATCCTCCTAAAACTTTAAGGGACAGTTTATAGGTACAGGCCACTTATTAACAATAATAATGCCAAAACAATCTCATCCACAAGCTTTATTTCAAAGAAGATGCTGTTGTTAGCTGTCACTGAGTTGGCCCCTGCCTCATGGGAACTCCATGCATAACAGAACGAAATGCTGCCTGGTCCTAGACCATCCTCATGATCGGACTACTGCAATCTATAGGGTTTTCACTGGCTGATTTTTGCAAGCAGATCACCAGGCCTTTCTTCTTAGTCTTCAAACAGACCTAAGGCAATTTTACAGCTACCCTGGTAAGAAAACAACTACCATAAGTGACCTACTGCTTAATCAACACTGATGGTTTTACATCACAGTGCAACAGAGACCCAGACAGAAAATTAACAGGCCTCAGCTTTAGTTTCAACAAAACTGCTGTTTTTTTTAAAAACATTAACAATGTATCAATCAAGTACCAAGATAATTCAATGTAAAGTATCTAGGTTTATTCTTATTTTTTATCATAGCATTTCTTAGAAAAAAAAGTATTAGCTTCTATGAAATTAACATGTTACACTAAGAAGTTTATTTCATAGTATTTCAGTATCAAACCAGATAATGTATTTAACTGAGTTGAAAGCTACAAAGAGCTACACGAAGGTAAGATGATGTTATTGTGGGATAATAATTACTTTTACCAACACTTTTTCTTCTTTTCATCCCTTTATGATGGTTTGTGCCCACAACTCTCTCATGAGCTATCTTTTGTCCTCCCCACAATCCTTCTAAGTACAGCTACTTAGGATTATGATTACACGCTTACATCAACTTCCAAAGCTATTTTCTGACCCCCTCCTTCTTCTCTGACTCCAGCTTCTAAGTACATGCAAGACATCCTCATTTAGATGTTATCATAATGTAAAAAAGTGGAACTGAGCTCTTACTCTACAATACTTTGGCCAAATGCTCATTTGACTAAATTATAATACTTAAGCAGAAAAGACATAACTACAGATAAGTAAGTTTCAATCTTGTTTTTCTAATTTTGACTTTTTTACCCAACCTTTGAAAATTCATGAGATATGAAGGCCCCAACAAGTATATTTTGAAACACTAGCATTCCAATTTCTGCTCAAGAATATTTCCATATTATAACCTTCAAATTCTGAAATTTCTCCTATTTTCAGACACAGAAACTGAGATGTTGTCTTGGCAAAACTGTTCATAGTCACATAGTATAAAATGTAAAATGTATTAATTGTTTTTTTAAGTTTACTGTCTGCTCTGGAACCTTGGACCAACATTAAGTAGAGTGCTTAATGGCATTTAATAAACATTAGTTGAATTTTATGTTATTCGGCCTTTCCATCAGTAAACCCTAATTGCTTACCACGGTGCTATTGTAAGAATTAATTCACATTTGTAAGTGTTCTAAAGAGAGAATTCTTTGATACTCTGCTACATCTTGGCAAGGTCCCAACCTTCCTAGAGTGCCCTTCCTTTCCTTCCCAGGATTGGGAAAGAGGCTTTAACAGTCTGTCTGTGAGTCCCAAAGTACCCATCCCTCTTTGCTTCCTTTGAGCCAACAGCCCTCCTGCTGAGTCAGCCTCCTATAGTCTCCAAATGGGGATGCAGATGTACCATGATCTCTGCTATACATTTAAGCAACAATTCTGGAGAAAAAGAGTAGATAAAGAAGTTTCCTGAATACAACCAAACACTTTGAGGGACAGAGTAGCAGGGGTGGGGGTCTGGGGACCATGGTTTCAGAGGACATCTAGGTCAACAGGCACCACGAAGTTTATTACAAAAATGTTTTGCATCCCACTTTGGGAGTGGCATCTGGGTCTTAAAAGCTAGCCAGTCCATCTAAGAAGCATCAGTTGGTCCCAACCCACCTGGAGCAAAAGAGGATGAAGAACACCAAAGACCCAAGGTAATTATGAGCCCAAGAGACAGAAAGGGCCACATAAACCAGAGACGCCATCAGCCTAAGACCAGAAGAACTAGACAGCGCCCAGCT
Source organism: Loxodonta africana (assembly GCF_030014295.1). Lineage (NCBI taxonomy): Eukaryota > Metazoa > Chordata > Mammalia > Proboscidea > Elephantidae > Loxodonta > Loxodonta africana. The sequence goes on from NC_087349.1 coordinate 20,546,964, forward strand.
ACCACCAACGACTGCCCTGACAGGGAATACAACAGAGAGTCCCTGACGGAGCAGGAGAAAAGCTGGGTGTAGAACTCAAATTTTAGTAAAAAGACTAGACTTGATGGACTGACTGAGACTGGAGGGACCCCAAAAGATATGGCCCCCAGACTCTGTGTTAGCCCAGAACTGAAACCATTCCCGAAGCCAACTCTTCAGACAAAGATTAGACGGGACTATAAGGCATAAAATGATACCGCAAAGAGTGCGCTTCTTGGCTCAAGTAGATAAAACTAAATGGGCAGCTCCTGTCTGGAAGTGAGACGAAAAGGCAGAGGGGGACAGGAGCTGGTTGAATGGACACAGGAAATACAGGGTAGAGAGGAGGAGTGTGCTGTCACATTGTAGGGGGAGCAACTAGGGTCACATAACAATGTATATATAAGTTTTTGTAGAGAAACTGACTTGAACTGTAAACTTTCACTTAAAGCATAATTAAAAAAAAAAAAAAGTAGATAAAGCTATAAAATAAGCAAACTAAGTTTTAAGCCAAAGGAGTCTTAACTGGTTTAACCTGATGCTCCTGAATTGAACCAGTATTGCTTTAGAATTGCCAAGTATCATTATGTTGACATATACTACACTCGGTTCCTATTGTTATAACCTATACTGAGAGCCTGTAAACCCTTGGGCTCTTTCCAAAGGTTTAACTATCAGAGCCATCTGACAGAGAATCTAAGCAAGAACGTTATACACAAGAGCTGAAAAGTCAGTATTAAAGTCTCCATGTGTGCAACTGCACTAGGGGTTACATTCATTCAAAGGACTGGGGCAACTGGGCTGGTAAGGGGAGAGAAGCATGCTGTAAATCAATACCCCATGACCTGGGCTCAGTTCAATAATCACAAGCAATTATTAAGCACCTATTATGTGTCAGCATTAAACTGCAAGAACCATTAAACTGCTATGAGTCGGAACTGACTCCACAGCAACAGGTTTGGTTTATGATAACTCAGAGGAGGGGCACTGGTGATTCAGTGGGAGAATTCTCTCCTTCCATACAGGAGACCGGGGTTTGATTCCTGGCCAATGGACCTCACATGGAGCCACCACACACATCTGTCAGTGCTGGCTTGCATGTTGCTATGATGCTGAACAAGTTTTGGCAGAGCTTCCAGACTAAGACAGACTAGGAAGAAAGGCCTGGGGATCTAATTCCAAAAGTCAGCCAATGAAAACACTACATCATAACAGTCTGATTCCCAATCAATCATGGGGATGGTACCAGGACCAAGCAGTATTTCATTCTCTTGTGTGTGGGGTCACCCTGGGGTTCGCCCATGAGTCCACGATCCACTTGATGGGCGCTAACAGCAACATGATAACTCAGAAGATAGCATTACAGAATTAGCTATGCAGGATTAGCTAAGCAGGTTAATGGATATATTCAAATTGCAAATAATAAACCCTATGGAACAGTTATACTCTGTCCTATAGGACTTGACAGCAATAGGTTTGGTTTGAAGCCCTGGTTGAGTAGTGGTTAAAAGCTCAGCTGCTAACCAAAAGGTTAGCAGTTCGAATCCACCAGCCGCTCCCTGAAAATCCTGTGGGGCAGTTCTACTCTGCCCTGTAGGGTTGGTATGCGTCGGAACTGACTCGATGGCATCTAACAACAACATGTGTCACCATTATCAAGTTCTGAGTTACCATCATTACCAAGCAGTTTGAGAAAAAACAGATGAAAAAACTACGGGCTAAAAAGCTTACTGAAGCATTATTGAGAAGCAAGGGCAGAGAATAAGGCTGGGAGCCAATAATATCAGCTCGATGAAGAGCAAGTTCTAGCAGTTCTAAGCAACCCAGGTGAGCTGTTTATTTATTAACAGCTGTTCATTAATGTATAAAATCATGAATGTAAAGTTCATAAACACACAAAACAGTGCTACATATTGTTTGTTAACAATATATATATTGTTGTTAGGTGCCATTGAGTCGATTTTGGACTCACAGAGACCCAATGTGACAGGAGAACTGCCCCCATGATGCCCTTCGGCTGAGAAGGGCATCATGCTCGGTAGAGAGTCAGTGAAAAAGAGGTAAACCCTCAACGAGATGGATTAACACAGTGGCTGCAGCAACAGGCTCAAACATGCAACAGCTGTGAGGATGGCGCAGGACCAGGCAGTGTTTCACTCTGTTGTACGTAGGGCCACTATGAGTCAGAACCTAACAATGCCAGCTATCTTTACGGGAGCAGATCACCAGGTCTTTCTATCACAGAGCCACTGGGTGGGACTGAACCACCAATCTTTCGGTTAGCAGCCAAGGGCTTAAACATTGTGCCACATATTGAAAGAATTAAAACATGAAAAAGAATTGTAAACAACAAATTTTGACAGCAATTACCTCAGTGACGAGAGGGAGAGAAGGAAAGAAGCAGGGAAATGAAGAGAGAAAGGGTATAGTCTTCAATTTTATCTGTCACATTTTAGATCTTTAAAATAGCTAAAGAAAATTTTGCAAAATGCTAACATTTGTTAAATTGAGTGGTGAGTACAATTTTCTCAGTACTCTGCCATATATCTGAAATAGTTTCAAAATTAAAAAAAAACAACAACAACAGGTTTTTGGTCAAATGAATACATACATACCAAGCAGAAAGAGAAAACTAATCTCTTTTTGGAACCTACATTTATCTCTCTGGTGTGACAGAAACAGTCCCGTTTTTATATACACAAACGTGCTGGACGTATCAGGTCTCTTTTTCCCAAAAAAAGACTTCTCACAGGATGCTGTTCCAGGCACGAAGAAAACCTAGCTATGCAGCTACCAGTGATCTCTATCAGAACCAATACAATCCAACTTGCATTCCCCGCCCACATGGTATAATTTAAAATTTTTTAATTTAAACTAAATTATTCCTCTGAGTCATTCTTAAGTTCCATCACTGGTCTCTACGCAAACCTTCACAACAACTCACTCAACAGGTAAAAAACTCAAAATACGTTTTTCTACATTAGGCAAAATCTCCCCTTCCCAGCCCTATATCCTACAGTGCCAACATGCACAGAAGACTCAACCTAAGTTCCTCCATGCAGGTGCAGGATTTCTGCACCTTCCAATCCTGGGCGGATTTACGTGAATCACTATCAAGGGAATGTCTGAATTAATGCCAAGGGGACCTGAGCACGGAGCTCTGCTTAACCAACAATCTAGGATGCAAGCTCCTGAGACTAAATGAGAGGAGGATGACTTTCCACCCAAGCATGATGAGAACAAGCAGTTCCAGAAACAGGAATTCAAATAAAATTGGCTCTGTAGCTTTCATGTTCTGCAGACCCAATGGCAGCCCGTCTGTTTTTGCTTCATTTTCTGGCTCAATTAAAAGTCTCTTAGGCAGCCAATTAGTGTAATTGCTGTCAGTAAGTTGTACATCTGTAAAAAGTTGAATTGGTAAAAGTTGGGTGATAGATATAATGACCCGTTAACCCACTGCCATCGAGTCGGTTCCAACTCACAGCTACCCTACAGGACAGAGTAGAAGAGCCCCATAGGGTTTCCAAGGAGTGGCTGGTGGATCCAAACTGCCTACTTTTTGGTTAGCGGCCAAGCTCTTAACCACTGTGCCACCAGGGCTCCAATCTTTTCCACAGCACCCTTTATATATTTCAAATTGAACAACAGCAACTTGAAAGGTTAGACAGGAAACTTAGGAGGTAATGAATTTATGTTAATGAGTAAGGAACAACTCAGAAAAAGAAGGTGAGACTGGCTGTACAACTCGAAGAATATAATCGACATCACTGAATTGTACATGTAGAAACTGAATTGGTGTGTGTTCTGCTGTGTATATTCTCAACAACAAAAATAAATTACTTAAAAAGTGCCTTAGAAAAATAAATTATATAGATATACATGAAAGTACCTTATAGAGAATATTTGACCCTTCTCAAAATAACTATGGAGAGCACTATTCAAATATTTTGAAGAGCTCGGTTTTAAGCATTACACGATAGGGGTCAGTACATGTGTGCCTGTGTGCATCTCTCTATGGGGGGGGTGTCTCAGGGTGTGTATGGGTCTGTGGGGAGCTGTCTCTGTGGGTGTGGGGGGGCGACCGTGGATACACATGGGGTTCTCTGTGGGTGTGCGTGGAGGGTGTCTATGACAAGGGTCTGTATGGGGTGTCTGAGGGGCTCTGTGTGTATGTGAGGGGATCTCTGTGTGGGGGAGTCTGTGTGTGTGTCTCTGTGGGTACTGTATACATGTGTCTGCCTCTGTACATCTGTGTCTTTGTGTTCTATCTCTGTGTCTACCAAGTGTTTTATTACAACTTTTATAACAAGTTTTACTGTAAGCTTCCACCCTGCCACAGGACCCTAAAAAGGTTTTCTTGCTTCTCCACTCTGAAGTTTCATAAAAGAAAAACATGAAATGATACTAACTGCTAAGGCGATGCCTGCTCCACAATGAGTAAAACCCTGAGGCTCTGGCAGGTATGCACTAGTATGGCAGGTATGCACTAACACAGATCCACGATTGCCTGAGACGGTGCATTTCTAACAAGCTCCCAGGTGATGCCAAGGCTTCTGGTCATGGACCCAGTACGAGCAGCAAGAATCTAAAGATCTAATAAAGTGCCTCTGACTATAATTAGGCTTCCCATGTAGACCTTCCAGCGCATTCTCTGACTTACATGTGTATCAGATCAACTTGAGGATGATACAGCTGACTCTAAATTAGAAATTATTGCTTTGTTTTAAATATGAGTCTCTGGTAAGTTTGGCTTGCATAAGCCAGTATACAACAAATGTGAATTTTTGGATTTGCAAAACAGGAACACGGAAATGTCACAAAGGTTCTGCTACATTGTGAAGCCTCGTGGATAGACAACCAACTAGCTTTCCTAAGGAGATACACCTCTATTTTCAGGCTGACCTCTTCGAACCGCAAAAAATCCCTGCTTCCAGTATTACTCATGTTAAACTGTTATTGTTGTTGTTAGGTGCCATCGGGTTGATTTCGACTCATAGCAGCCCCATGCGACAGAGCAGAACTGCCCCACAGGGTTTTCTAGGCTGTAATCTTTACGGGGGAAACTGGTGGTGTAGTGGTTAAGTGCTATGGCTGCTAACAAAAAGGTCGGCAGTTCGAATCTGCCAGGCGCTCTTGGAAACTCTACAGGACAGTTCTACTCTATCCTATAGGGTCGCTATGAGTCGGAATCGACTTGACGGCAGTGGGTTTGGTTTTTGGCGGGTTAATCTTTATGGGAGCAGATTGCCAGGTCTTTGTCCCACGGAGCCACTGGGTGAGTTTGGGCTCAAATCATCAACCTTTCAGGTAACAGCCCAGCACTTGTAACCATTTGTACCACCAGGGCTCCTTCATATTAGGCTGGTTGGTATTCATTATTTATTTATTTACTTGACTATACTCCCTACCTTCTCCTTGAGAGCAAGAATGGTATCTTGTGGATTTTATAACCCTAGCACTTAGCAGTGTTTGGCACACAACAGATAAGTGCTTTTTGCATAAAAGAAGCTCACAATACATTCAGGGAGATTGTTACACAAGTATCCAGAAGCAATAAAGTTGTTTCTCTACTGCAGCATAGACTGTAAAACAGGAAACAGGATTACGCCAATCATCTTTTCACCTTTATAGAAACAAGAGACATTAATTAATCTAGTAAAGATTCTATTCTATTTCTGTCTCCCAAAGCACACACTGACCCAAGCGCAGACTCAGTCAAGCTTTATCCAAAAAGCTTTGTTGAAGAAGACTCTTACTGCATTTACCAGCCAGGAAAAGAAGTCCCTCTTTAACCTAGAGGAGGAGATGCCAACTTTGAAAGGTAGATACTCACAACTAGCAAACCAGAGCAAAACATTTTCTTCCTACAGCCTCATCACACATACTCAATTCCTGGCAATGACTAAAAAAAAAAATGAGGTATCATCTTGGAAAGGGATAACACAGCATTACATCTGTCAAGCTCAGTGTAGCTGCAGAAGTTCCTCTGCAGACTACTGTTGCATGAAGACATGTATTTGAGATGTCAGTGAGGATCCAATTTATATCAAATTTAATTTAATCTATATTCACTAAACTAAAAAGTGTGATTTGTTAAAATATCAAGTGTTTCTATGAAACAACTTATAACAAGTACTACAACTAATAGTACCAGGAAAACAGTCTTGAATCAGAAAATATTTACCAAGTTATTTCTACATGTCCGGCTAAAAGTTAAGGAAAGAAAAACAGTTAAACACAAGTTAAAGACAAAGAAACAATCACAGAACAAACTAGTAAAAGTAATATTAAATTTTATTTGAGGACAAATGAAAATAACTTTCAGATGGATTTAGGACGAAAATATAATAAACAACCATAAAAACAATTGAAGAAAATGTAGAAGAATTTGTTTACAAACTTAGAGTAGGAAAGACCATTCTGAGACACAAAATGTTTAATCCATGAAGGAAAAAAAACTACTAAATCTGATTACATAAAAATATTTAAATCATAAACAGTTACAAGTCAACAAGGAATAAAAACCAAAAAACCACGCCTATTACCATCAGGTTGATTCTGACCCGTAACAACCCTAGAGGACAAAGAACTGCCCATTAGGGTTTCTAAGGACTGGCTGATGAATTTGAACTGCTAACCTTTTGGTTAGCAGCAGAGCTCTTAACCACTATGTCATCAGGGCTCCCACCATCACTATAAGCAGGAAAATTCAAATAAAAACAACAGTAAAATACAGTCCCCATTAAAGATGGAAACTATCCAGTGTTGGCAAAAGGGTGATGAGAAAGTTTTCTTGTATATCGTTAGTCAATGTATAAAATAGTATTGCATTTTCGAAGGCAATATGACATTATGTATTAAATATATAAGTTATTATAAAACTATAAATTACCCTATGTTCAAATATGAATGTATATTTGTAGAAAAAAGTCTAGAAAGATAACTTGATAGCAGAAATAGTCACCTCTGGGAAGGGGAATGAGATTGGCTGAGGACCATGGAAGGACTTTTGCTTTATTCAACTGAATTACTTTACAAGAATATATTCATATATTACTTGTGTATGTAAAATGATGTTTTTTGAAAAATAATGAAATAGCCACTGGCAACTCTATGTTTACTGGTAGATATGTCTACATACATGATTGTAGGTGCAGCTCATATAGGATACACAAGGGATAAAGACAGGGAAAGCTCTCAGACATAACCAAACACCTCGCAGGATGAAGTTCCTAGGCTAGAAGACAAAGGACCGTAGACTCTGGGGACATCTTTGTCAATTGGCACAACATAGTACATAAAGTCAATGTTCTGCAGCCTACTTTGGTCAGCAGCATTTAGGGTCTTAAGAGCTTGTGAGCAGCCGTCTAAGATAAAACTATTGGTCTCCTCCCATCCAGAGCAAGAGAAAGTAAAGAAGATCAAAGACTCAAGGGAGCAATTAGTCCAAAGGACTAATGGACCACATGATCCACAGCCCACATGACCCTGAGACCAGAAGTGCTACATGGTGCCCAGCTACCACTACCAACTGGGAACACAAGAGAGTCCTGGACAGAGCAGGAGAAAACTGCAGAAAGAAAAAAAAAAACAAAGTTACAAAAAAGCTCTAGCTTGCTGGTTTGACAAGGACTGGAGGGATCCCCAAGACTATGGCCGTAACACACCCTTCTGACCTGGAAATGAAATCAATCCCATAGACCACCACCCAGCCAGCCAAACAATATACAAGCACGTAAGATAAACAACAATACCTGAGAGTAACGTACTCCTTGCTGTTGTTGTTAGGGGCCGTTGAGTTGGTTCCGACTCATAGCGACCCTATGCACAACAGAACAAAACACCGCCCGGTCCTGCGCCATCCTTACCATCGTTGTTATGCCTGAGCTCATTGTTGCAGCCACTGTGTCAGTCCACCTCGTTGAGAGTCTTCCTCTTTTCCACTGACCCTGTACTCTGCCAAGCATGATGTCCTTCTCCAGGGACTGATCCCTCCTGACAACATGTCCAAAGTATGTAAGACGCAGTCTCACCATCCTTGTCTCTAAGGAACATTCTGCCTGCACTTCTTCCAAGACAGATTTGTTCATTCTTTTGGCAGTCCATGGTATATTCAATATTCTTTGCCAACGCCACAATTCAAAAGCATCAACTCTTCTTCAGTCTTCCTTATTCATTGTCCAGCTTTCACATGCATATGATGTGATTGAAAATACCATGGCTTGGGTCAGGCGCACCTTAGTCTTCAGGGTGACATCTTTGCTCTTCAACACTTTGAAGAGTCCTTTGCAGCAGATTTGCCCAATGCAATGCGTCTTCTGATTTCTTGACTGCTGCTTCCATGGCTGTTGATTGTGGATCCAAGTAAAATGAACATGTACTCCTTAGAATAACCAATTATAAGATAAGAAGGCAGGAAAACCCCCCAAAACAAACCCATTGCCACTGAGTCAATTTCAACTCATAGTGACATTACAGGACAGAGTAGAACTGGCCCCCATAGGGTTTCTGAGGAGCAACTGGTAGATCTGAATTGCCGACTTTTTGGTTAGCAGCCATAGCTTTTAACCTCTGCACCACGAGAGCTCCAGAGAAGGCAGGAAGGGATAATCAGAATGAAAGAAAATGGGGAAATCAGGGCAGAAACGGGGAGAGTGCTGACACATTGTGGGGAATAAAACCAAGGTCATGAAACACTTCATGTACAAACTATCAAATGGAACACTAATTTTCTCTGGAAACTTTCACCTAAACCACAAAACTAAATAAATAAATAAAGGTAAAATAGAATAATAATAATGAAGTACCACTTAACTGATATGAGGAAAACAAGAACAGATTTGGGGGAGTAGAGAGATTTAAAAAGTCGGTTTTGGGCACGTTAGTTTTGAAGTCCAACTGCAAGCAGACAGTTGTACATACATAGATTGGTGTTCAGGAGAGTTTTTGGCTAAAGAAATATCTGGGAATTATTAGCACGTAGATGATATTTGGAGCCCTGGTGGCACAGTGGTTAAAGCGTTCAGCTGGGAGGCAAAAGACTGGTGGTTCAAACCCACCAGTGCTCCATGGGAAACGATATAAGGCAGTCTGCTTCCATAAAGATTTACAGCCTTGGAAACCCTATGGGGCAGTTCTACTCTGTCCTATAGGGTTGCTATGAGTCGGAATTGACTCAACGGCAGTGGGTTAGTTTTTTAGATGATATTTAAAGGCACAGGAATAGTGCAGATAGTTTGTGGTGAAAATAGCAGACGGTCCAGGACCAAGAAGAAGGAGCCAATAAAGAAGACTGAGAAGGAACAGCCAGAGAAATAAAAGGAAAGCTAGGTAAGAGTCATAGAAGACGAGAGGAGAGCATGTTTCAGTAAGAAGTCAGTGTCAAATGCTGCCAAGAGGTCTAAGAGAAGAAGGACTGAAAACAGACCGCCATGTTTCCCAATCTGATGGACATTAACAGCTTTAGCAACAGAGTTTTGTTTTGGTCAAAGAAAGTACAGTATCCCTCGGTATCCACGGGCAATTGGTTCCAGGCCCCTTAAAGATACTAAAATTCCAGGACGCTCAAGTTCCTTATATAAAATGGTGTAGTATTTGCATATAACCTATGCATATCCTCCCATATACTTTAAATCATCTCTAAATTACTTATTGGAAACCCTGGTGGTGTAGTGGTTAAGTGCTACGGCTGCTAACCAAAGGGTCGATAGTTCAAATCCGCGCCAGGCGCTCCTTATACCTAATACTATGTAAATGCTATGTAAATAGTTGTTTCAGCACAATTGAAGACTTGCTCCAGAAGGCTGCCTGGGCATCAGCTGATGCTGATCACCCGTGATCTTGAAGCTCTGGAGGGTAGAGCGCTTTACAGAGCTAGCCAGCCATCCCTCACTCACCTTAAGTTGTTTCCCCTTGTTCTCCTCACACTTCACACTTAGCCTCTAATGGACTGCTTTGACCACTTCATTGCTTTTTAGGAGCCATTTTTTCACAGAAACAAAGGGCGCATACAACACAAGCAGTGAACTAACAAGACACGAGGTGAACAATGCTCAAACAACGAGTGCTAGAGAGAGACTGAGGAACTGTGAAATGGCAGGAGGCTACAGGGATGTCTACACATCACTTCATTCACGTGCATTCAGTGTAGGCCTTGGCATGCAGCAAATTCAAGTTCTGCTTTTTGGGACTTTCCCCTCACCCCCACCCCCCCCCCCCCGGAAGATTTCTGATCCGCAGTTGGCTGAACCAACAAATGCAGAACCTGCAAATACGGAAAGGCTGACTGTATTAGAGCAGGAGTTGGTGGGAAGAAAGAGTGTACACAGCATGTACAGAAAACCTTAAGAAGCTTGGCTATGAAAGGAGCAGAAAGATAGGACAGTAGCAGAAAGGAGATGCAGGGGTCCAAGACAGGGTCTTTAGAATGGAAGACAGCAGAGTAAGTCTGAATACTGAAGGAAAGGATCTAGTAGAAAGAGAACATAACCAAGGAATCAGCTCTTTAAGAAGGAAGGAGAGAATGCAACTAGCGTACTTCTAGAGGGATTAGCCTTTGATAGGAGGGGCACTTCTATCGTAACAGAGGGGAAGAAGGAAAAGATGAGTCCCAATACAGGCAGGTTTGTAGATTTGAGACGTATAAAAATGAAGGAATTCCCATTTGGTGGCCTTTATTTTCATAATGAAGTCTTAGGCCTATCACTGGTTAAAAAAGAAGGAACAAGAACATGTGAGAACTTTGAAATAAAGTAGGTATAAAATAGTCATTTGCAGTGAGTGGGGACTTACTAGAGAAATATACAACATTGCTAGGCAACGCTAATGACACATACAAGGTTGGTAAGAATTTATAGTGATGCTGATCTGCCTGGTTTTCTGATTTTCTCTAGCAACTCGCAGTATTACAGGTGTAGGCAATTAAGAAGGTAGAAGGCTAGTTTCCTCCAGTGTATCACTCAGTTCTACAAGCAACAAAAGTCAACTCTGGCCGAATTAAGCACAAAAATAACTTACTGAAAGGATACAAGGTAACTTTTAGAGTGGAGAACCTGCTTCAAAGCCAACAGCTAAAATCACCACCCAAAATTATACACAGAAGGTTGTGACTGCTAACGTCAAACAGGAGATACTGCAGCTTGGAGTGCACCATTATCATTCTGGGTACCACATGCCAATACTAATAGCACTGGTACTGTGCCATGTAACTTGATTCTGTGCTAGAGGCTGATGGCCACAAGGTGCTTTACTGTGGATGTTGTAGAAAACACAGTGAAAAGGTTTGGGGGAACCCGATCTTTCTTTACAGATGCAGACTGCCATATCTTTCTCCCGCGGAGTGCCTGGTGGGTTCGAACCACTGACCTTTCAGTTAGCGACCGGGCGTTTAGCCACTAGGCCACCAGGGCTCCCTTCCAAAATATGCCTAATACACAGTAAGTACTCTCAGTAAACGGTAGTGATTATGAGAGTCATAAAGCCAAGGAAAGAGTTGCCAAGAAAAAATAGTCAACAGGACTGGTTCTGAGCTAAGAAGAACTAGATGCCCAAAACTGATACATTTCTACTGATAGACCCTTAAAAAAAAAGAATAGGAAACAACCAGCTATTAATTCAAGAGGGACCATGGCTAACTGAATTTTTGCAGCATACAGTGGGGGTGGGGGGGACTGAAAGTCATCACATGTCCTAAATTATTTAATTTAATCAAAATAGTTTTGGACTTGGGAACTGCTATGGAAGATACTTTCAATCCACTGCTGCTTCCTCCTCGGCTCTCAGGCCACAGGTCTACACATTCCACAGAAATCTAATCAAGCTCCCTAACCCTCTTATTCCAAACCCACCCACTACTGTCAAGTCAATTCCAACTCATACAGACCCTGTAGGACAGAGCAGAACTGCCGCAAATCTTCACAGAAGCAGACTGCCACATCTTTCTCCTGAGGAGCAGCTCGTGGGTTCAAACCATTGACCTTTCGGTTTGCAACTGAGCACTTAACCACTGCACTACCAGAACTCCTTAGCCTCTTATTAGGTAAATGGGATTTCGGTTCCTCTTCACTGTGCCTACTACGTGAGCATGACGGCAGGATGGATCTCCTCCCATCAGCCTCTGTTTTAAAAAAAATTTCTCTATTATTTGAACAAGAAGTACCATGAAACAGTTACGCAAAAAAGCAAAAGAAGAAATGATGAGGTAAAAGAGCTGAACAGAAGATTTCAAAGGGCCTCTCGAGAAGACAAAGTCAAGTATTATAATGGCATGTGCAAAGAGCTGGAGATAGAAAACCAAAAGGGAAGAACACGCTAGGCATTTCTCAAGCTGAAAGAACTGAAGAAAAAATTCAAGCCTTGAGTTGCAATAGTGAAGGATTCTATGGCGAAAATATTAAATGGCTCAGAAAGCATCAAAAGGAAATGGAAGGAATACATAGACTCATTATACCAAAAGAATTGGTCACCATTCAATGATTTCAAGAGGTAGCATATGATCAGGAACCAATGGTACTGGCCAACCAACTGTAAGAAAGAGATCCATATTTATGCCTATTCCCAAGAAAGGTGATACAACTGAATGTAGAAATTATCAAACAATATCATTACTACCACACACAAGCAAAATTTTTCTGAAGCTCATTTAAAAGCAGCTGCAGCAGTATATCGACAAGGAACTGCCAGAAATTCAGGCCGGATTCAGGAGGGGACACAGAACCAGGGATATCATTGCTGATGTCAGATGGATCCTGGATGAAAGCAGAGAATACCAGAAGGATGTTTACCTGTGTTATATTGACTATGCAAAGGCATTCGACGGTAGATCATAACAAATTACGGATAACATTACGAAGAATGGGAATTCCAGGACATTTAGTTGTACTCATCAGGGACCTTTACATTGATCAAGAGGCAGTTGTTCAAACAGGACAAAGGGATACTGAGTGGTTTAAAGTCAGGAAAGGTGTGTGTCAGGGTTGTATCCTTTCACCATACCTATTCAATCTGCATGCTGAGCAAATAATCTGGGAAGCTGGACTATAAGAAGAAGAACGGGGCACCAGGATTGGAGGAAGACTCGTTAACCTGCGTTATGCAGATGACACAACCTTGCTTGCTGAAAGTGAAGTGGACTTGAAGCACTTACTAATGAAGATCAAAGACTACAGCCTTCGGTATGGATTGCACCCCAACATGAAGAAAGCAAAAATCCTCACAAGTGGACCAATAAGGAACACCATGGTAAACACAGAAAAGTTTGAAGTTATCAGGGATTTCATTTTACTTGGATCCACAATCAATACCCATGGAAGTAGCAGTCAAGAAATCAAAATACACATTGCGTTGGGCAAATCTGCTGCAAAGGACCTCCTTTAAAGTGTTGAAAAGCAAAGATGCCACCTTGAAGGCTAAGGTACACCTGACCCAAGCCATGGTATTTTCAATCGCATCACATGCATGTGAAAGCTGGACAACAAATAAGGAAGACTGAAGAAGAACTGATGCCTCTGAATTGTGGTGTTGGCAAAGAATGTTGAATATACCATGGACTGCCAGAAGAACAAACAGATCTGTCTTGGAAGAGGTACAACCAGAATGCTCTTTAGAGGCAGGGATGGCAAGACTGTGCCTTATATACTTGGACATGTTGTCAGGAGGGATCAATCCCTGGAGAAGGACATCATGCTTGGTAGAGTACAGGGTCAGCAGAAAAGAGGAAGACCTTCAATGAGATGGACTGATACAGCAGCTGCAACAATGGGCTCAAGCATAGCAACAATTATGAGAATGGCGCAGGACCAGACAGTGTTTCGTTCCGTTGTGCATAGGGTCGCTATGAGTCAGAACTGTGAAACGAACTGCATATTCTTTATAAACTCAACTTGACAAAGGATCTAGATAAAGATTCCAAATCTCTCCCTTTTCTTCTTCCACTGGAGCGGGTGGGACCACCTTCAAGGAAAATAACATTTTCCCTTTTTCAAGAACTACGTATTTCTTTAATTAACCAGCCACTAAGGACTTATGCAGTCTTCCTCAAGACATCAAACACACAACTGCAACTTCAGTCCTACACAACGTCTTAAAACAGCTCTTAATTTTCAAATGCTTTCCCGAATTCAAGAAGACTAGAATTCACAAGCATATTCAAAATAAGGGCTGTCCTGACAGAGATTGGAGAAATCCTGGGAGCAGGGCCCCTGGAGATCCTTATAGCTCAGTACTGAAGTCACTTCTGAGGTTCACCCTTCAGCCAAAGATTAGACAGCCCCATAAAACAAAACGAGACTAAACGGGCACGCCAGCCCGGGGCAAGGACGAAAAGGCAGGAGAGGACAGGAGGAAAGCTGATAATGGAGAACCCAAGGTCGAGAAGGGGAGAGTATTAATATGTCGTGAGGTTGGCAACCAATGTCACAAAACAATATGTGTATTAATTGTTTAATGAGAAACTAGTTTGTTCTGTGAACCTTCATCTAAAGTACTAAAAAAGAAAGAAAAAAAAGTCTTTCAGTCCCAGTGGCTGTAGCCAAAATAGTCTTAAAGTTATGTTAGAAGAGCGAAGAACAACTAACGATACCATTAAAGAAAGGTTCAAGTGAACATGCCCATCTTGGAGAAAATCTGAAACTACTTTTATCAGGTTAAGGATGGAAAGAGAGAGGAACTCAATGAACAGGGGGAAAAAAAAGGTTGAGTACTCTAAGGTATTGGTTCTCAAACTTAGTGGTCTCAGAACCTATTTACATTCTTAAAATTATTGAGGACCCCAGAGAGTTTCGTTTATGTGGGTTATATACATTGATATCGACTGTATTAGAAATTAAAACAGATATTGGGGAATTCAATGTCGAGAAGGGGGGAGTGTTGACATGTCGTGGGGTTGGCAACCAATGTCACAAAACAACGTGTATTGTTCAATGAGAAACTAGTTTGCTCTGTAAACCTTCACCTAAAGTACAATTAAAAAAAATAAAACAAAAATTTAATAGATATTAATCATTGTATTTCATACAATAATTAAATTAATTATATAATTAATTACTGTTACAAACCCATGACATCTGAAAATAAGTAACATTTTTTGAAAATTTGAAAAAAACAGAAGGGCTATTTTCTCAAAAAATTTATATGCTCACATGATTATATGGTAAACCTTCAACTAGCTTGAGGAGCCCTGAAGGCACAGTGGTTAAGCCCTCAGCTGCTAACCAAAAGGTTAGCAGTTCAAACCCTTCTGTCATCCAAGTCATTCCATTTCGACAGAAAAAGTGAAGAAGTCTGCTTCTATAGAGATTTACTGCATTTGGAAACCCTTTGGGGCAGTTCTACTCTGTCCTGCAGGGTCACGATGAGTCAGAATCAACTCAACAGCAGTGAGTTTGGTTTTTGGTTTCTAATTTTCAAAAAGTTTAATTACAGATTGATTCATAGAGAAGGTGGGACTGAAAGAACAGGGGAAACTGTGAGCTGGACAGGAAAGGGGAGCACATTCCTCAGGTACTCCAGATTCATTTATAACTTCCAAATATAAGGCTAAATTTCTCCAATTGCCAGTCAGTTACTAATGTGAAAGCTGGATCACTAACCTTGAAATGCTATTCTATATATAAGGTGCTCTTCTTTCCCTCTTCTAAATTTAGAATCATTTAAGGCTCTGCATTCAGACAATTTTTTTCCCATTCTCTTCATAAAGCCCTGACTGAGACCCTCCTTACTTTGGGCTTGGGATGACCTAAGCCTTAGACAGCGAGCCTCATCTTAGAGTTCACAAGGATTCTATAAGACTCTGGGAGACGGCCAGAACTCAGTAGCTAAAAAGCTAGAAAGAATCAATGTGGCATAATGAAAAGGACATGGGCTTCAGAAAGGAACAGACCTAGGCTTAAGTCCTACCTCTGCCACTTTCTAGATGTATAACCTTGGGCAAGACACTTCAGCTCTCTGGACCTCATTTCCTCATTTGTAAAATGGAAATAATGTCATCTACATCTCATTGTGTTGTCAGCATTAGAGAAACACTTGTAATAATTGCTGGCACATAAAAGACCTGTTATTGGTAAGAATTATTAGGGTCAAACTGCCAATTGTCTTGCTGAACACTTTGCAAGGCTGTACTTTCCTAACCAGCAAAAGAAGTCCTGTTGTTGCTGTTAGGTGCTGTCGAGTCGGTTCTGACTCACAGTGACCCTATAGGACAGAGGAGAGCTGCCCCACAGGGTTTCCAAGGAGTAGCTGGTGGATTTGAACTGCTGACCTTTTTGGTTAGCAGCTAAGCTCTTAACCACTGTGCCACCGGAGCTCACTGCTCAGATATTCCAGGCTTCCATCCAAGTCATTCCATTTCAATAATCTATAATTACCCAAATCAAGAGCTTAAAGAATTCAGGGCAAGAAAGCACTAACATGGCTCAACTCATTCTCTCCTGCCAGCAATAAAGCCAGTGTAACGTGGATACTTTGCCAGAAGACACAGAGTCTGCTCGAACATGGTCATTACTGATACTGAGGTAAGCACAAACTGATTGTGAGTTTCTTGGACTCACACCCTAATCATCAGAATGTTGCAACTTTTCTGCAATATATCTCCTCCTGCCTTGTTTCCTCTGCTGTGCTATGATACTTCTTTTGTCCTGTTTTTAAGAACACAGAAAGGAAATCTCAATGACTGCCACTGCTTTCACCCTGGAACTGGTCCTCCAGTTTCACAAATCACTTCTCACAGAGATTCTTGGTTTGCTGGGTTCACTTAGTGTGAGTTTATGAACAAAGACATCATATACAAATATATCATAGCCGCAATAACAAAATCCGGCCCCCAGAGCACTACAAGTTACAGGATAGAGGTAGGTGCCAAAGATAAGAAGTGGCTGAGGAACCTACATACTACATGTTCGCTCTTATAAACTATTGCACTTGGGAATTCTGGCTTTTATAAAAAGTTTGTTTCCCTTGCTGTGGCTGAGCAGAGTTAAGATAACTAAGAAAACTGATAACAGACACAGGAATGGAGTTAAGAGAAACCATCAATAGAAATGTGACTTACAATAAATAGCCTGTATGTGACAGTTGCAAAATAAAAGCAACAGTCACCAGCTACATAGCCAAAGGCAGGTATTTCAATCCCCAGTCCCCCCAGGCCCTCCCTACACCATAATAAAAGCGGGAGGGAATCGGGGTCAGAAGATTATTTAAATAGATAAATCTGAGAATCAAGAGAGGCTCACCAAATCAAAATGTCACATGGCAATTCCTTGGTGAGGTGACTTTAAACGTGGGGAAAGAAGGGTAGTATCACGCACTTATTTTCACTCACCAATCCAATACAGGGAGTATGGATTACAAATGAGTCCTGTTTCTAAGTCTGTCTTTAAGTCAAATTTGTATGTAAATCGGAACAGTTAGGTATGGTTCAGAATCTAATAGTCAAATGTTTATCCCAGCATATAGTGTAACTTTCTACGTGTAAAAACATTAAAGAAACACTTCCAGATACACTAAAACATCTTTAACATACTGCCCCATAGAGTTTCCGAGGAGCGCCTGGTGGATTCGAACTGCTGACCCTTTGGTTAGCAGTCGTAGCACTTAACCACTACGCCACCAGGGTTTCCATAATCTTTAACATAATACAGTAATGATAATAATATTTTGACACATGTTGCAAAGTAGTGCCCATTTGTTATTATGAACCATTGTATTATTTCAGATTTTACAGGGCTTGGTTCACAACTATGGGTTGTATGTAAACCTGACATTCGTAATCCACGGGCTGCCTGTACCAAGAAAGTCAAAGATTCTGTCCCAAAAGAAGCAGCTCTATCAATGTCCTTAATTGTGTCATGCAGCTGTATCCCTGTCCAGAGTTTCATCTGCTTAACTTCCAGCAGAAAAGTTGCTTTTTGGTGCAATTAACATACTAAGGCAAGCTCAGCCCTGTCTTCTACAGCCTTGAGGCTGCTGAGTAAGTCTAGAATCATGGAACCACATTTTTATAAAGGAAGGTGGTTCAGTGACAGGAAAAATGGTCTAGAAGCATATTTAGAATTAAGAAAAACAGACTCTGGTATGCTACCCTGTCATTTTTTAACTTTTTATGTAGAATCTATTAAAACTATCCGTACCTTTCAGAAGCAGTCATGGTGATATGCATTTACACTATAATGAGAGAAATAAAATCAATTCTTCATCATAATAATAGCTATCATTTCTTTTACCCCTACTACATGTGCTCAGTTCAATGCTAAGCCCTTTACAAACATTTCTAATTCTCTCTAATATTAAACCCAAACCCACTGCCCTCGACTTGATTCTAACTCATAGCAACCCTATAGGACAGAGCAGAACTGCCCCATAGGGCTTCCAAGGCTTTTAATCTTCATGGAGGCAGACTGTCACATCTTTCTCCCACAGAGGAGCTGCTGTGTTCAGACTGCCAGCCTTTCAGTTAGCAGCCCAATGCTTAACCACTGTGCCACCAGGGCTCCTGTTCTATAGTGTTCGTGTCCTCACTTTATAAAAGTCGAAACCGAGATTTAGAGAATTTGAAAATTACCCAAAAGCTAGTTAGCGGTGGAAGTAAGGTTTAAACTCAGGTCTGCCTGACCAGAAACACCACATTCAAGAAGAGGATGTTTTACCCTCAAGAAATCTAATCAAATTATAAAATTTTGCACACAAAAAAAGACCTTCTTGTCGTCGTCAAGTCTTAATTACAGGGAAAAGATTTGAACAAAGTTATAAAGCAATTCAACCAGTCAAAAAAAGAACTCAGGATTTCCAGACTCATGTCTGTGTACAATAGGGAGAACCACCAGTATCCAAGCTGCCTCTCTAACCACCTCTAATTCCTCCAGGAGCGTCATACTATAAACGACAAGGGCATTGACCTGCACCATCATTAAACAAATTCCCTCAGACTTGCCTCTGACATCGTCTGTTTACTGCCTAGATTTGGGTAGTTACAACGAAAAGGTCATCTGCTTTACAACTTAACCATGCAGCTATTACAGCAAAAAAGTTTAGCTGGGTTCAAGGTTCCAATTCAGCTGAGTCCTACTCAGAGAAACTAATGCAGACTTCACATCGTTTTATTGCTATTCTGACAAAGCAATTAAAATCATTCAGAACAATCAAAGGGAAAACCACGAATCACTGTCCTCACATTGTGCCTGTGAAACTAGACCCATAATTCTTTTTTATATGATCCACATCAACTCTTTTTTCAGCTATTTGCCTTTTTGTTATCCTGGGCTGATTCAGCTTCAAGAGAAAGTGACACACCAGGATAGCTAAAGTGAGGATAATATTTGGGTATCATACTACTCGACACACTTACTCCTTGGTGGTCTTAAGGAGTCAAACTTATTTCCGAAAGAAGCTGGCAGCTGAGCCAGGACAGCCTCACAGTGATCACTTTTCCCCCAAAGCAGTATTTCTTCCTAACACTTTCAGATGGTAAAAAAACGAACCAGCCTAATAATCCCGAGCCGAGAGGAAAACCCTCTCTATTCACAGAAGAGGCAAGGATACTGCTGTCTCTCGAGATGAAGGGCACAGCCCTGGAACTACTCCATGGAAGCGTCGGCCACTCATCGCCCCTAAGACACCAGACAACTGAGGGTCCCAAGGCGAGGCACCTACAGCTCTCCAAGTAGGAAAGCTCTTTCCACCTTGCTGGGGGGGCTCTCCTAAACGATGCGGTTTTCCTACATCATCAGGGTCTCCCCCCCGGAGTCCGCACCATGACACACGAGATGTGCTGGGGTGCAGGGGTGGGGCGCAGCACTAGGTGCCTCTGCTGCCCTGCCAGCTCCCAGGAGCCGAGGCGCGCGCTACCTCCGTGTTGCCGCGAAGGGGCGCTGTCCAACCCTGCGGCCTGAAGGGCCGGCTCGGCAGCCAGGGGTCTCTCTGCTCCCAGGACCGGGACGCAAGGCGCGGGGGGCGCCGCCGGCCGACTACCTGCCGTCCCCCCGCCGTCCCGGCCTCGCCACGAGAGGCAGCCCGGCCCGGATACCTTCTTGACGGTGCGCGGCGCCTCGGTGACGGTGCCGTCGGGGCTGACCAGGGCCTCGCCGCCGTCGCGGTGCCGCTGATGCTGGTGATGGGGGTCGCTCCGCTTCATGGCCGACGCCTGAGGCACCTTCCCGGCGGCAGGGCTGAGCGCGGCGGCGGGCCCGGAGCCCGGGCCGGGGGCCGGGGGCCGCTCGGCGGCCGGAGCCGGAGCCTCAGGGTCCCCGCCGCCCGCCGGGGGAGACATGGCGCCCACAGCCGCCGTGCTCAGTCCTAGCTGCGGTTCCGCCTCGGAGGGGCTCAGGTCCTTCAGCTCCACCTCAGGCACCTTGGCGGCCGCCGCGGCTGACACAACCTGCACCGACATCACCGCCTGCGCCGCAACGGCCGCCTCGGGCTCCAGCTCCGGCTCGGCCCCGCCTCCTGCCTCCCTTCCCTCCCCCATTCCCCCACTCCTCCCCTCCATCGCCTCCGCTCCCACCCCCTTCCTCCGTCCGCCCGCCCTCCCGCCCGGACCCGTCCTGCCCCAGCCCGCCCCTCCCCAGCCCGGCCCCTGCGCGAGGCGCCACGGAACCTGTAGTGCGCTCGCTCCCGGCCGCACGCGCCGAAAAGATCGTGGGACCTCAGCCCCCGACCTGCACCGCGCGCCGCCGAGGGGGCGAGCCCGCCATGCCCCCTGGGAGTTGTAGGCCCTTTGGGCCCTTCCTCAGGAAGGTACGCTAGACTTCTATAGGGAAGAGGGCGCTCTGGGGCTGGCGACTAACGGAAGGGACTGAAGACAGATGACCTGAAGAAGGGGATGGGAAAGAGAAAGTCTCCAGAGGACTTGCCGCTTCCAGGGAGGAAACACTAGAAACCCTATAGATGGGAAGGTAGGGGTGGAGGAACCGTTATCCTGACAGCGTGAATTTCCTGTGTGTGTGCAAGTCTGCGATCACGTGCGCGGGCATTTAAAGGCAGAGGGGCAGCGTCACGTGACGAGACCGCAGCCAGAGGCTTGCAGTGGCTTGTTTTTGTTTTTGTTTTTCCCCCATCCCCGTGAAATCAGAACCCTAACACCTTTGCGAACTAATGGTTTTGTTTTTAGAAAGAATATAAGGAGACCTTGACTGCTGTGATGGTTGCTGTCATAGTCTGGGTTTGGAAGTTAAAAATCAGTTCCAAAAGGAGTTAGGTACCACTAGGTTGAATTTTAAAGGCTCAGGAATTACGAGTTGCCTTAAACAAGGCCAAATCTTTTTACCTGTTAACTCAACATGGAAAATGCACCATCTCTTCACTTATAAACACGGTTAGGTTCTAAAGACTGTGTGAAATCTGTGTTATGCAAAAATGGAGGATGACTACATCATTACCAAGTTATGCCAAGGTATTACATAACTGCCAAACCACCGAGAATCTTGGCCCAGCCAAGTTAACACATAACCTTAACCATGAAAGCCAGCGTTATTCTCTCGTTGCACTTGGGTGTTCATTGCTCCCAGACCTACGTTGTTAATGTGCAAAATAGTTGAATAGTAGATACTTTAATATTGTAGTAAATGCGAAATGTCAGATAACAAGGTAGTTGATAAGTGAGGAGGAGGTGTAATATGAATTCAGTTAAAGGCATTAGCATATACCCCACCCCAAAAAAAACAAACCAGGTGTCATGAAGTGGATTCCAACTTATGGTGACCCCATTGTGTCAGAGTAGAACTGTGCTCCATAGAGTTTTCAATGGATGATTTTTTGAAAGTAGACTGCCAGACCTTTCTTCCAAGGAACCTCTGGGTGAAGTTGACCCTCCAACCTTTCAGTTAGCATCCAAGCGTATTAACTGTTCGTACTATCTAGGGACTTCAGATAGTAGCATAAACCAAAACCAGATTCGTGCTGTCGCACTGATTCCAAGTCATAGTGACCCTATAGGACAGAGTCACACTGCCCCATAGGGTTTCCAAGGAACAACTGGTGAACTTGAATTGCCGACGTTTGATTAGCAGCCTGAGCTCTTAACCAGTGTGCCACTGGGACTCCAGATAGCAACATAGAGGAATATTAACTAAAATATGAATAATAATTTCCCTAAGTTATGAGACGTGGGTTGATATTTCTTCCTTCTTTGTACTTTTCTGTTTTATTTAGAATTTTTTCCTTTTATTTTAAAAGATGTAAATACAAAACATACATGGCAGTTTTACTTTCAATAGGAAAAAAGTATCTGAGGAAAAGCTCAAATGTCTTTCAGTAGATGAATGGATGAACAAAATGTGGTACATGCATACAGTGGAATGTCATTAAAGACAAATGAAGTTCTGATGCATGCTGTGACGTGGATGAACCTTGAAAACATTACACACAAAAGGACAAATATGATCTCACTTATATAAAATACCTAGATTAGGCAAATGCATAGAGACAGAAAGTAGGTAAGTTATCAGGGGTTGGAGGTAGGGAGAAATGGGGAGGTATTGCTTAAGGTGTACTGGGTTTCTGTTTGGGGTGATTACAGTTTTTTGTTTTTTGGAATGAATAGTGGTGATGGTTGCATAGCATGGTGAATGTGATTAATGTTATGGAATTGTACACTTAACACTGATTGAAACAGCACATTTTTTGTGATATATATATATATTTTGTTTTTACTACAATAAAAAAAAATTGCCCCAATTAGGACCAAAATGACAAATATCCTTCAATTCATAAACAGATCATTGGCTGAGGCCCTAGAGAAGGAAGACTGGATTGGTAATCGGTCAAGATCCGGCCCTGGTTTAGTCTAAATTACCCCACTAATTAGCCATATGGCCTCAGGTAGGTACCTGTGGCAAAATATCAAACAATGCAGGAAGCATCAAAGAAAGATGGAAGGAATACACAGAGTCACTGTACCAAAAAGAATTGGTCCACATTCAGTCATTTTAGGAGGTAGCATATGGTCAAGAACTGATGGTACTGAAGGAAGAAGTCCAAGCTGCACTGAAGCCATTGGTGAAAAACAAGGCCCCAGGAATTGACAGTGTACCAGTTGAGATGTTTCAACAAAGGGATGCAATGCTGGAAGCACTCACTCATCTAGGCCAAGAAATTTGGAAGACAGCTACCTGGCTAAACAATTGAAAGAGATCCATATTTGTGCCCATTCCAAAGAATGGAATGCAGAAATTATCAAAAAATATCATTAATATCACATGCAAGTAAAATTTTGCTGAAGATCATTCAAAAATGGTTGCAGCAGTACATCTGACGGGGAATTGCCAGAACTTCAAGCCAAATTCAGAAGAGGACGTGGAACCAGGGATATCATTGCTAATGTCAGATGGATTCTGGCTGAGAGCAGAGAATACCAGAAAGATGTTTACCTGTGTTTTATTGACTATGCAAAGGCATTCGACTGTGTGAATCTTAACAAATTATGTATAACATTGCAAGAAATGAGAATTTCAGAATACTTAATTGTACTCATGAGGAACCTGTACATAGAGGCAGTCATTTGAACAGAACAAGGGAATACTACATGATTTAAAATCAGGAAAGGTGTGTATTAGGGTTGTATCCTTTCACTGTACTTTTTCAGTCTGTATGCTGAGCAAATAATCCAAGAAGCTGGACTGTATAAAGAAGAAAAAGGCATCAGGATTGGAGGAAGATTTAGTAACCATCTGCGATATGCAGATGACACAACCTTGCTTGCTGAAAGTGAAGAGGACTTGAAGCACTTACTAATGAAGATCAAAGACTACAGCCTTCAGTATGGTTTACACCTTAACATAAAAAAAAAAATACAAAAATCCTTATAACTAAACCACTAAGCAACATCATGATAAATGAAGAAGATACTGAAGTTGTCAAGAATTTCATTTTACTTGGATCCACAATCAACACCCATGGAAGCAGCAGTCAAGAAATCAAACGATACATTGCATTGGGCAAACCTACCGCAAAAGACCTTTTTAAAGTATTAAAAAGCAAAGATGACACTTTAAGGACTAATGTGCACCTGACCCAAGCCATGGTATTTTCAGTTGCCTCATATGCATGCAAAACCTGGACAATGAATAAGGAAGACTGGAGAAGAATTGATGTCTTTATGGTCTTGGCAAAGAATGTTGAGTATACCACAGACTGCCAAAGAAAGGAACAAATCTGTCTTGGAAGAAGTACAGCCAGAATGCTCTTCAGAAGTGAGGTTGGTGAGACTTTGTCTTATGTACTTCGGACATGTTATCAGGAGGGACCAGTCTCTGGAGAAGGACATCATGCTTGGTGTTATGGATAAATTGTGTCCCTCAAAAATATGTGTCAACTTGGCTAGGCCATAATTCCTGGTATTGTGTGATTGTCCAACATCTTGTCATCTGCTATGATTTTCCTATGTGTTGTAAATCCTACCTCTATGATGTTAATGAGGCAGGATTAGAGGCAGTTATGTTAATGAGTCAGGACTCAATCTACAAGAGTAGGTTTTGTCTTAAGTCAATCTCTTTTGAGATATAAAAGAAGGAAGTGAGCAGAGAGACATGGGGACCTCATACCGCCAAGAAAGAAGCACCTGGAGCATAACGCATCCTTTGGACCTGGGGTCCCTGTGCTGAGAAGCTCCTTGACTTAGTCATCTAGTGTTGCTGCAACAGAAATACCACAAGTGGATGACTTTAACAAAGAGACATGTATTTTCTCTTTGTTAAAGTAGGCTAGTAGGCTAGAAATCCAAATTCAGGGTGTCAACTCCAGGGGAAGGCTTTGTTTATCTGTCGACTCTGGAGGAAGGTCCTTGTCATCAGTTTTCCCTTGGTCTAGGAGCATCTCAGTGCAGGAACCTCAGGCCCAAAGGACACAGTTTGCTCCTGGCACTGCTTTCTTAGTGGTATGAGGTCCCCAACTCTCTGCTGCCTCTCTTTCCTTTTATCTCTTGTAAGATAAAAGGTGGTGCAGGCCACACCCCAGGGAAACTCCCTTTACATTGGATCAGGGATGTGACCTTAGTAAGGGTATTACAATCCCACCCTAATCCTTTTTAACATAAAATTACAATCACAAAATGGAGGACAACCACACAATACTGGGAATCATGGCCTAACCAAGTTGGCACATATTTTGGGGGGACACAATTCAATCCATAACACACCTCTACCAAAGAAAGATTGATGACAAGGACCTTCCTCCAAAGCTGACAGAGACAGCCTTTCCCTGTGCTGGTGCCCTGAATTCAGACTGTTAGCCTCCTAGGCTGTGAGAGAATAAATTTCTCTTTGTTAAAGCCATTCACTTATGGTATTTCTGTTATAGCAGCACTAGATAACTAAGACACTTGGTAAAGTAGAGGGTCAGTGAAAGAGACGAAGACCTTCAGTGAGATGGATTGACACAACAACTATAACAACGGGCTCAAACATAGCAGTGATTGTGAGGATGGTGCAGGACCGGACACTGTTTCATTCTGTTGTGCATAGGGTCACTAGGAGTCAGAACCAATTCAGTATCACCTAATAACAAATACCTGTGACTATTAAAAAAATTTAAATCAGCAAAAAGTAGAGAGAATAAAATAACAAAACTGTCTGCCACTATTCAGTTCTAGTCAGTCCTAACATTTTGACCTTTTTGCCTCAGACTTAGTTGAATTTCTCTGTGGAGTTCTCTCTGTTCCATTTTCCTTCTTCCCACCCCAGAGATAAATACTGTCCTGAATTTGTATACTTTTTGTGCATGCACATGTATCTTTCAACAGTATGTACTGTTGTTTCGCATGTTTTAAAACTTTAAATAAATGGAAACACACTGTTAAAAAAAAAAAAGATCACAGCCTTTAAAATTAAGTTTGCCAAGAACTTTTTTAATGATAAGAGGAAATAAATGCTTATGATAGAATACTAAGCTTAAAAGAAGGAGATAAAATTTGCACGTTCCATAGATTTTAACTATGCAAACAATTCGAAAGTGCATTAAAATGCCGCTGACTCTGAATGACAGATTATAGGTGGGTTTCTTCTGCTCTGTTCTCAGAGAAACTGAGGTAAAGAGAATCTTATTGTTCATGGCTGTTCAAAGAATAAGCCATAGCCCTGACAACTTCAGAAGACACTGGCCACAGCCTTTGGAATAACTGTTATTTTTTCCCTGACAAGAAGAAGAATGAAGGAGAAATCACCTACCTCTATTTCTTCCTCCCCTGCACTACTACTGTCTTGGAAATCTGTTCACTTTGTGAAGATATCCAACCCTGAACAGAGTCTTTTTGGAGACTAGTACCTTAGTCTCCAATGCTGTGCCTCACTCTGTGTGTTAGAAGGCATCGGAGCACTGCCATTTCCACAAAGTCCACAAGCCTGCCAGACATAGGGCTTCTTAAGCTTTCTCTTCACACTCTGGCTTTCAGAATTTCCTTCCTGTTATAATAAACCAGTGCAGAGCTCCATCCTCCAGCTGTCAGGGCAGAGATTAGTGGCTCTATAACTGATTTCTTTCTTCACCCTAATGCACAAGGGAGTTGCAGTACAGACACCTGGCATGTGTCGGAACTAAGAGGCAGCAGCTGTCTACCTGGACTGTCACTAGAATTGATTACTGAAAGGATGAATTAATTCTTCAAAGGGATGTGGTTTCAAAACATAACGAGTTGGAGCACTGGAAAGAAACCAGTACTCATCCTTTGTTTATCCAGGCACCATTCACTGGTTGTGATCAAACATCAGGGCACACTCCTCTGCCATTCTCAGTTCCATCCCTGCATCCCTGCTGCTTCTGCCATCTTTGTAGCTGAGGGACACTAGGCACAGTTGAAGGTGGAATTATCATACTGAAAACAGAGCAATTAAGCAAAGTTTATAAGCTGAATATTTAGACTACAGGTCTTCTTCCTTCACCTGGCTCATTCACTCCCAGACCTTGGCAGGCGGGCATGTATCTTCAATACAAGAGATTAGAACTGTCCTGAGATACCTGATCAGCCAGGAGAGAAAACCTGAAAATACTAACATTGAGAGTTCCCCAAGGAAATAGGCCAGCCAGATTACCCCACGATGAAGATTACAGAACTTCCAGTGAACCATTTATTGCCATGCTCGTAAGTAGGAGCAGACAGCCAAACTCCCCAACATGTGAGAAAAGTCAGAGGCCAAAATAAGCAAGCAGGGAAGAAAAGTAATAACATGAAGAAAACAAGACCCCCCTCAAAAAAAATCATTAATATTCCCAGAGATTTAAGACACCATATTTATAAAAGAAGAATATGCTGTTCTACAAAGTGAACATTCAGAAAACAAATATGAAACCTTGGAAATGAAAGCATGCTAGTGAGAATGAAAAACTCAAGAAAAAGAAAAAGATTAAAAATAGAAAAGAAAAATAAATTAGCTAATCCAGGAGGTCCAACATCTGATTAATAGAAGCGCCAAAAAGACAACAAAGAAAATGAAGGGGAAAAAGTGCATCGAAGAAATAACTCAAAATATTTCCCAGAACTGAAAGATGAGAATCTACAGAATGCAAAGGAAAGAACCCATGCTAGGTGCCCAGCTCAGTGGATGAAAATAGACCCACGCTGGTTTCCTTTAATATACATGATTGTGAAATTTCAAAATACAGAGGACGAAGATGATCTTTCAAGTGTCTGGAATGGATCAAGGGACAACTTTTTACAAAAGCTCAAGAATGGGAAATAAACTTCTTAACATCAATTCTGGAAGCTTGAACCTATTGCCTTCACATTCCACAGACCCTCTTGCCTTCTTCAGACGGTAAACGGACAGCCTGCCAAGATTGGGAGGGGCAGTCATTTGACTATAGAGTTGGGTAGAAGGTTAGGATGTCTAACGGCTTCTTAAGCTTTCAGCCAACCCTCCTGCTTTCATCTCCACCTTTTGGAGTACCTGTTGCCCCCAATTCAGAGCCTTTTGTGGGTGCCACAATGTAAGTTTTCCCCACTGCTGGTTAAGTCTGCCAAATTACTTATCATTCATCATTTGCTTTCCAGTTTTCAAAATTGTATTATTGGCTCCCCCTTCCCACCTCTTTTTTTTTTTTTTCCCTCCTTGTAGGGAAAGAGTGAAAAAGAAGTAAATCTTTATCCTCTGTATTGGGAAGTCAAATGACAATGCCTAAAGTGAAAATTCAAGAGCATGAATAAGCATGTTATTCAGATATATGGAAGTAAATATATAAAATGGTGACATCAGAGGTCATCTAACTTCAGGGAGAGAAGAGAGAATCAAAATCAGCATCAGCCCAAAGCTCTTCCCTGTGAGGTGGAGGTCAGACATACCTCCATTCTCCAACCTTTTTACCAATTCTGACACCAGCTGTCCCTCCCACGGCACTCTTTACTTCTCCGCTTGGTTTGATAATTCATTGCAATGGCCACACGCAACTCACAGAACATACAGTTATGAGGTTTATTGGGGAATTAACAAGTTACAGTTCAGAATCAGGATCAACTTGGAAGTAACAGGAACAACTCAGGATACAGTTCTTCAGTCAGGACGGCTTCTTTCCATGCCCACAGGCAGGCCTCTGGCACCAGGCCCTACTTGGGCCTGGCCTCTGTCCTGCTCGGGCAAATGTCACAGACCCTTAGCTCCACCAGTAAGTGTCCGCAAGCACCCCACTCCCCAGTAAAACTCCTGCCCAGAGGCAGTCAGCTCTCTCAGTCCATGGGTCAGCAAGGCCAGCTGCCTCACTCCATGGAGCAGGAAGGCCACCACACCATCTCATGCTGGTTCCTCGGTGCTCCTGCTGAACTTTCTCTGTTTCTGGACTCTACCATGCTTGCTGCTGCTGCTTGCTGTCTTGCGCTATCTCCAGTATTACAGCTCTGTCCCCTGGGTTTAGGAGGTTCTCAGTGCAGGAACCCTGGGTCCAAAGGATACATTCCACTCCCAGCTCTTCTTCTTGTTGGTAGTGAGGTCTCCCTCAGCCTCTGGGGTTGAACCTTTTTAAACCTAGTGGAATGGCAAAACTGGCCAATCCCCTACAAGGGTTCCATGCACCTTATTTGCATAGTTCCACACACCTTCTTTGCATAGTTCCAACCCAATCATTTTGTGGGAGTTAGAAGACCATGGCTAGAAAGGCTGTGCAAAAGTGATTTCGTTACACTTCAAAATACCATGAAGATCATCTGAAATAAAGTGGTCGGCTCCCAGTAACAGAAAATAGTGGGCTAGATTGTGGGAGTGGGTTACCGAGACGCCAAGACAGCGGTTTTAAGTAGCAAGACTTATGAAACTATTTAGCTTGTCAAACTATAGCATGTATAAATTAGATGAAAATAAAAACTTAAAAAGTAGACAAAGGCAACACCATACATTGTTTATGGATGCACAGATGCATATACGTCTATAAAAACAAGTCCATATGAAAGTATGAAAACGGACAGGAGAAAACCTATCTAACTCAAACAGTCGTTTTTCTCTCGAGGGGAAAAATGGAAGGGAAACAGGACTGGGGATATTGGTTGAAGGGGTCTTAAGTTTGCAATACTTTATTTTTTTTTTTTAAAAACTGGGAGCAAATATGATAAAATGATCAGTTATTCTAAGTGGTGGAAAGATAGTAAATTAGGCTTATTAGAGTGTTCTTTGTGTTTTTCTGTATTTTTTCAATTTCTTAACATAAAAAAAAAATTAAGCGAAGTGTAGGCAGTGGACACACTGCTTTAAAGAAGCTGGGACCAGCCGGGGCAGGCGTCAAAACCTGGACTGCTGGACAACAGAGATTGCGGGAGTGGTGTGGGAACCCAAGGGAGCAGCTGGGAGCAGAGCCTGCTGGGTTAATGCAATGGAGACCTCAGGGAAGCAGCCGAAAACAGGCAGTCCCCTAAACCAGGGCTTTCTTCCAAGGATCCAATTCAGGAGCTTTTGGTAGGAGGGTGGCCACTGGTGCCCAGCCATGAGATCTGGTATTGCCTAGAGTAAGACTGCAAGATTTCTTGGTTGCGGGAGAGTCCGTGGTTCTGGGCCTAATGGCTGCAGTTCACAAAGGTGGGCTCACAGTGTCCTCTAGTGGTCAGAGTGTCAGGCTCCCCTATAAAGCCATAAATAGAATAACACCTCTCTTTTTAAGGTTCAGATTGAATCCCCTTTAGGTCCCCATCCTTAACACAAGTAATCCCATCCAGAAAAGGAAGACTAGAGGGAGGAAGAGATGAAAAGAAGAAAGAAAGACATAACATTTCCCCTTGTTTCAGAAAAGATTTTTTGACATGGTAAATTTTATCATTTTAAAATCTGTTTATAAAAGTTAAAAACAGCTATAGTACTTCTGAGAGAAGCAGCGATGGCCAGAATGAGCAAGGTGGGCAAGCACAAGGGGACACAACGGGATACAAGTGGGAAGAAAAATTAGACCAGAACCGGGAGTGGAAAGAACCTAGACTTGGAGGAAGACCTTAGCCCGTGTCTGTCACTTAGTAGTTGTGAGGACACGGGTAAGTTATTTTGCTTCACTGAGTCTGTTTCCACATAAAAATAGCTCCCTGGGGATGGTACCCTCTGAGAGCCAGCCAAGCACAGTGGTCAAGAGCAGACTCTAGCGCCGGTCCGCCCTGGCGGACTCCCAGCATCGCCACCCACTGCTTGGCCTTGGCAAGCTCTTTCACTTCTCTGTGCCTCACCGTCTGGAGGGATGTTAGCAGTGCCTCGTAGGTCTGTGGTTTCAGTTAGTGCATGTAAAGTGCTTGGAAGAGCAGCTGGCACCCAGCAAGCATTCAGTAAGAGCTGATTTACAATGCCACCCATGACCCGTACCTGTTGCCATTGACTTGATTCTGACTCATAGCAATCCTGTTAGGACAGAGTAGAATTGCCCCATAGGGTTTCCAAGGCTCCCACAGAGTGGCTTGTGGGTTTGAACCACTACCCTTTTGGTTAGCAGCCAAGTGCTTAACCAGTGCGCCACCAGGGCTCCTTACCCATGTGAAGTGCCTAGGATGTAACTGTATGTTCGACCCCTTCCCCCTTTTCCTTGAATCTGGCTCTGGTTCAAATGCTGTGTCCCAAAAACCAGACTCACTGATCTGACAGAGACTATGGCCCTTCTGAACTGGAACTGAAGCCATTTTCGGAGACTCCCTTTCAGCCAAACCATAGACAGGCCCATAAAATAAACAATACCTGAGAGGCACATGCTCCTTAGAACGAGATCAAAAGGGCAACATTTGCCCAAAAGCAAAGATGAGAAAGCAAGAAAAGCTAGAAAATCAGAATGAAAGGAAATGGGAAACTAGGACAGAAATGGGGAGAGTACTGACACATTGTGGGGAATGAAATCAGTGTCATGGAACACTATGTACAAACTGTTGAATGGGAAACTAATTTGCTCGGAAAACTTTCACCTACTGCACAATAAAAAAATTTTGTACAAATGCTTGTATCCCTATCACATGGGAGCAGTAGAAAGGGTGTGGTGCAGGGAATTACTTAATATGGTCTTGCAGCCATGCATGGTCTTGTGACTCCCACAAATGACTGGGTGGGGCTGTGCAAATAAGGTGTTTGTGACCAACCAAGGGAATTGGAAAGCCTACGGATAATGCAAATAATGTGTATGGAATCCTAGCAGGGGTGGGACAATGCAAATAAGGTGCTTGGAACCCTAACAAGAGGATTGGTCAGTTTAACCATCCTGCTACGCTTAAAATGAGCCATCCTGAAGGCAGGAAGAGAAGACTTCACTACCATCAAGAAAGAAGAGCCAGGAGAGGAGCATGTCCTTTGGACATGGGGTCCCTGTGCTGAGAACCTCCTAGACTCAGAAGACAGAGAGAGCTGTAACACCAGAGATAGGGGAAAGTGGTGGCAAGCATAGCAGAATCCAGCAGCAGAGAAATAGTGGGCTTCCTGGCCCACCAAGCAAGGTGGCTACAGTGAGCGTACCAATCCACAGAGCAAGAGTGCTGAGTACCTTTGGGCAGGAGGCTTGCAGGCGGAGTGGGGTGCCTCTGGGCACTTACCAGTGGAGTTAAAGGGTTTGTAACACTTGTCCAAACAGGGCAAAGGCCAGGCCAAGGGCTGAGAGCCAAGAGAGGAGCCTGTCCTCAGAGGGCCAAGAGGAGCCCTGCGTGGCCAAGAGGAGCTGAGAAGGCGGCCATGCACTGAAGAAGGGAGACTTTGCCTGCATGCATCTTGTCGTAGTTATCTAGTGCTGCTGTAACAGGTATACCACAAGTGAATGGCTTTAACAAACAGACATTTACCAATAGTCCGGGAGGCTAGAAATCTGAACGCAGTGCACTAGCTCCAGGGGAAGTCTTTCTCTCCCTTTTGGCTCTGGGGGAAGGTCCTTGCCATCAATCTTCCCGTGGTCTAGCAGAGACCCGAGTACAAAGGACGCACGCCACTCCTGGCTCTTCTTACTTGGTGGTAATGAGGTCCCTCTCTGCACCCTTCTTTCTCCTTTCATCTCTTATAAAAAGTGACGCAGGCCACACCCCAAGGAAACTCCCCTTACATCAGCTCAGGGCTATGACCTGAGTAAGGGTGTCCCACCCTGATCCTCTTTAACATAATCTAATTTTGCCTCATGAGCGCTGGTGGCACAGTGGTTAAGAGCTCGGCTGCTTTAGCCATTAGAGAAATGCAAATCAAAACTGCAATGAGATACCATCTCACTCCAACAAGGTTGGCATTAATCCAAAAAACACAAAATAATAAATGTTGGAGAGGTTGTGGAGAGACTGGAACACTTACACACTACTAGTGGGAATGTAGAATGGTACAATCACTTTGGAAATTCATTTGGCACATCCTTAAAAAGTTAGAAATAGAACTACCATACAATCCAGCAATCCCACTCCTTGGAATATATCCTAGAGAAATAAGAGCCTTTACACAAACAGACATATGCACACCCATGTTCATTGCGGCACTGTTTACAATACCAAAAAGGTGGAAGCAACCAAGGTGCCCATCAATGGATGCATGGATAAATAGTGGTATATTCACACAGTGGAATACTATGCATCAATAAAGAACAATGATGAGTCCATGAAATATTTCATAACATGGAGGAATCTGGAAGGCATTATGCTGAAACTAGTCAGTTGCAAAGGGACAAATATTATATGAGACCACTATTATAAAAACTCAACAAATAGTTTAAACACAGAAGAAAATATTCTTTGATGGTTAAAGGGTGGGGAAGGAGGGAGGGAGAGGGGTATTCACTAATTAGATAGTAGACAAGAACTATTTTACGTTAAGGGAAAGACAACACACAATATAGGAAAGGTCAGCACAACTGGACTAAACCAAAAGCAGTTTCCTGAATAAACTGAATGCTCCAAAGGCCAGAGTAGCAGGGGTGGGGGTCTGGGGACCATAGTTTCAGGGGACATCTAGGTCAAGTGGCATAATAAGATCTATTAAGAAAACATTCCGCATCCCACCTTGGTGAGTGGCGTCTGGGGTCTTAAACACTAGCAAGCATCTAAGATGCATCAACTGGCCTAAGATGCATCAATTGGTCTCAGCTCACCTGGAGCAAAGGAGAACACCAAGGACACAAGGTAGTTATGAGCCCAAGAGACAGAAAGGGCCACATAAATCAGAGACAACATCAGCCTGAGACCAGAAGAGCTAGATGGTGCCCAGCTATGACAGACGACTGCCCTGACAGGGAATACAACAGAGAATCCCTGAGGGAGCAGGAGAGCAGTGGGATGCAGACCTCAAATTCTAGTAAAAAGACCAGAATTAATGGTCTGACTGAGACCAGAAGGACTCTGGAGGTCATGGCCCACAGACCTTCTCTTAGTGCAAGACTGGAACCACTCCCAAAGCCAACTCTTCAGATGGGATTGGACTGGACTATAACATAGAAAATGATACTGGTGAGGAGTGAGCTTCTTGGCTCCAGTAGACACATGAGACTATGTGGGCAGCTTCTGTCTAGAGGGGAGATGAGAAGGCAGAGGGGTACAGAAGCTGGCTGAATGTACACGGGGAATACAGGGTGGAGAGGAGTGTGCTGTTTCATTAGGGCAAGAGCAACTAGGAGTACATAGCAAGATGTATATAAACTTTTGTATGAGACTGACTTGATCTGTAAACTTTCACTTAAAGCACAATTAAAAAAAAAGATAGAGGTCGGCTGCTAACCAGAAGGTTGGCACTTCAAATCCACCAACTGCTCCTTAGAAGCCCTATGGGGCAGTTCTCCTGTCCTATAGGGTCACTATGAGTTGGAATCAACTCAACAGCAACAGGTTTGGTTTGGTTTTTGGAACCTTGCCTCATTAACCACAGGCAGAGATTAAGATTTACAACACAAGAAAATTACATCAGATCACAAAATGGAGGACAACCCCACAATACTGTGAATTATGGCCTAGCCAAGTTGACAGATATTTTGAGGGACATAATTCAATGACATTTCCTAATCCTGATACTTCCCTAATAAACCCTAACTCTGAGTATGGTCTGAGTTCTTTATGGCCATTGCAACAAATTATTGAATCCAGCAGAGAAGTACAGAGTGCTGTGAGAGGGACCACTGTGTCAGAATTGGTAGACAGGTCGGAGGGTGGAGTATGTTTGATGTCCATCTCATAGGAATCAGTCTTGGGCTGATGTTGA
The DNA here is from genome assembly GCF_030014295.1 of Loxodonta africana. NCBI lineage: Eukaryota > Metazoa > Chordata > Mammalia > Proboscidea > Elephantidae > Loxodonta > Loxodonta africana. Next base: position 20,581,547 of record NC_087349.1, read on the forward strand.
TGGTCATTCTCTCTCTCCCTTGTGAGGTTAGTTGAGGAGGTCTGACAATGCCAAGCTGCCATTTTTACAAACGGGTACCCTCAAACAAGCCTGGTTAGTACTCTACACAATACCCTCCAAGTCTGTGGGTACCTGCCTTTTCCTCTCTAGCTCTCCTTTCCTCCAGGATCTTTCTTCCATGGACCTCCTTTCCTAAATGGCTCTCCTTTCCTCCGTGGCTCTCCGTTTCTCAATGGATCTTCTTTGCTTTCCTTCCTCCATGACTCTCCTTTTCTCCCTAGCTCTGCTTTCCTCCAGGATCCTCTTTGCTTTCCTGTCATCCATGGATTTCTTTCCTCCCTGGCCCTCCTTAATCCTGAATCCCAGCTCCCGGTCTTCTACTGATACCTTGTTGGAGGTAGTGGGGCTAACTGACTCTGACATCCCTTTGTAGGAGATAGGAGGGCCCCCACCAGTAAGGTCCAGGATTGCCCTCAGGAACCATGCCCATCCAGTCACCAATGGACACTTGTTTCCAGTTGTAACTCCAGGCGCTAAGTGCCTGTTTTTGCTCAGTTATCTTGTGACCAGCAGGCTCTGGGGCAGCTGTAACCACAGAAGAGCTTTCAGTGTAGAGCTAACTGGCCAGGGAGGACAGCCAGCACATTACACAGACATCAGTTACTTGTGACCTTATTTGCACCAAACTCTTGAACAGCCTTAGGAGGAAGTGGAATACAAATGATTCTGAGATCAGGGCCAGAGCCTATGGAAAAGCAGCACACCAAGAGTTTATACAAAAACCTTTTATTTAGTTTATCTCTTCTCCCTCTCCCTCTCCCCTGATCTGGGACCCAGCCAGCTTCTTAGGCTTCCTGCTGTCTGGTTCTTGAAGTTGGGGCCTTGGGGACATTGTTGGGGGTTATGAGAGGTGGGAGTGCCCTCACCCACAGGTTGTGGAAGTTGAAGGAAACTTTTCTGTCTGGCTGAAGCTACAGCAGCTTCCCAGGGTAGTTCCTCAGGTCGGAGGATCTACCCCCCTCCCACTGGATGGATGTGCGGAAGTTAACACGTGTCCCTCCTGTCACTGTTTCTATGCTACACCAGGTCCAGGCTCTCCCTGGAGAGGAGGCCCAACAGTAGAGAGGTAGGGTGGGGGACGGGAAGTGCTGCAGCTCTGGGTCCTAATCAATAAACAGGAAATGGAAACAGGTTGGCCTGGGTGAAGTGAAATGGGGAGGGATGGTGTAGGACAGCAGAGGATGGGTTACTGACCTGGGTTAGGGCCAGCTAGGCACCTCCCAAGAGAGGTTACAGCCCGCATGGGAGTGCACGCTCCCAGTCCTACTGCCATCTGGAAGAGGAAGAAGGGAGCCTGGCCCCTCTTAGACAAAGGGCTAATGACACAATAAACCAACTTGGTTTGAGAGCGCCAAAAAGGGTACCACTTGGCCCAGAAAAGGGTAGCTGGGCCCAATCTGCTGGACACGGGCCACCAGAGCCCACTTGAGTGCTGTCACCCCTGCTTCCACCATTCCTGCCCCACCGCAAGCTCAGCATGTTCCATGACCCTACAGGCGACGCGCTCCAGCCAGACTCCAGCTGGTGGTGCAGAAATGAGGACCCTGAGCGCCAGGGCCCTGCCCTTGGTGAGTCCCAACCAAGGAGATGTAGCCCCTCAGGGCTTTTTCTTGCAGTCCTGCTGCCTCGAGCCCCTCTCCCAGGAGGGCACTGGGCCCTCGGGTTCTCTGGAAGATCAGGTCCTGAGGAAGCGCTCTCAGGGAGGAAGAAGAGCCTCGGAACAACATCTGCTCCTCTCTGTCCTGTCCCAGGTCCTGCTCTCCAGGCTCAGAAGTCTGAGTCTGCATCCATGAGCTCAGCCTCCATCAGGTTGGTGCGGGAGTGAATGGGCCCCAGACCCTGCCGGCGGCCCTGAGCCCAAGGCACGGGGGCTGGGGCAATGGGCAGAAACGGGTCCTGGAAGGCACTGGGCTCTGGACAGAAGGGGTTGGAGACCAGGGTCCAGGCTCCCTGTCGGCAGGGCTCCCCAGCTCCCCAGGCTCCAGCAGCCACCAGGCATTTCTGCCGGGGCAGCTGAGGCAGCCGAGGGACAGCACTGGAGGCATGGCCCACCGTGGGGCGGGGCAGCTCGGTGGGGGGCCCCAGTGGGCACACCTCTTTCTTCCTCTTTCTCCGTTTCTTCTTCCGGCCCATGCGCTTCTCCAGCTCTGGGGAGATCTCGGCCTCCACTAGCCACAGGTTGGCTTGCTCCTCAGGGGGCACTGGCGGTGGGAGAACAACAGAACCTGAGCCTGGGCCCCAGCTTTGTCTATGCCACCCCGTCTCCTCAGACCTCTACTCTTTCATCTCTGGGGCCCCCAACTCTAGACCTCTAGGGTCTCAGCTGACACTTCAGATCCTCCAGGGCCTCTTCTTCCTCCTCCATGAAAGACCCCTTCCTACGGAAACCCAAATCCTCATACCTGGAGTTGCCACAGGGGTGACAGACACATCCTGGGGCAGTATGGCTCCTCTCCGAGCCACCATCTTGGTGACATGCTGAGCCCAGGCAGAGGAAACATCTGCTGAGGGTTCATTGAGGTCAAAGGCCAAGCCCGCTACAGGGATGGGGAGAAAAGAATAAGGACAGTGACTGCACAGTCCCTGGATGGCACCTCCCTTATTCAGCACCACTGACCTTCCCCACCTGGCCCCTCCCATTCTACTACCCACAGAAAGCTCACTCTGGTATCAGAGTGATCTCGACCCGTTCTCAATCTGAAGAGAAGGGCCAGAAACCCAGTTCCTGGAACCCTGACTTACTCTAGCCCTGGGAGAGCAAGTGTAGAAGACAGGAGAAGAGGGTGAGAGGGGCGAGCCCTCTCGGAACCAAAGCACTAGGGTGGGGCTGAGGAGGAAGGGGGCATCACTGGTGAGGAAGCAGTGAATTACTATTTACGGTGATGGAAACTTTGGCAATGATTACTGGTGAGGGTTGCTGATTACATGTAATTGATATCACTAAATTGGACATGTGAAAAACATTGAATTGGCAAATGTTGTGTTGTATATATTTTTACAATTAAAAAAAAAAAAGCACCAGCATGCAGACCCAGGGGAAGAAAGTTAAGAAACATAGAGAAGGGAAAGGTGGCCGGGGACAGGGGACCTGAGAGCTGAGGAGGAGAGTGAGAAAAAGGAGGCAGCACCTTACTCCTCACAGCTCTCGACACAGCCCCACGTCCGTAGCAGCCTGCGTAGGCTGGGGTACCACTGGTGGGGAGGGGGCGAAGGCTTACCCACAGGCCCGTCGTGGGAGACGGTGTGCATGCTGAAGGAGAGCTCCTGGCCGGGGTTCTGCAGCAGCTCTCGCCGCTTGGAGAAGGCCTTGGCGATCATCTTGCTCTTCTTGATCCGTTTGGGCTCGTCATCGCTCTGCCCGGTCAGCCTGAGAGGAGAGAGGGTCGGGACAGGGAGTGGAGGAGCAACCACTGCCAGCAGTCCTGGGGAAGAGCAGGGACACCACTCCCTCCAGGGAAGGAGGCCCCAGAGGGTCTCTAGTCCCTCAAGAATGCTGAGGGACAGAGGTCTTCTCTGCAGGAAGTGAGCCTGGAACGCAGGGCTTCTGTGTGCCCCGCTCTCAAATCCCTTCTCTCTTAGATGCTGGTCGGGGGCTGAGCACTTGGCCTCAAGTCCTCCCAAGGACAGAAGGTGCCACCAGGGGGCAGTGGTGAGCCGCAGAGAAGGGCTTTAGGCAGCTCAGTGCGTTGCCAAGGCAGTGCTGGAAAAAGTCGGACCACACAAGCCTAAAGATGGGGACACTGAGGCTGAACGAGTCAGGTGGGAGGTCAGAAGGAGCTGGCAGCTGACCCCACCTGCACCAGGTGCGCCTCCAAATGAGCAGCGTGGCCTTGGTCCACACCCAGGTGCTCATGGCAATGCCAGTGCCAAACATGGCAAACAGATTGATCTTCTCCACCAGGAGGCTCGGGCGGTTTTTGATCTCACAGTCTGGGATGGGCTTCTTGGTGGGCAGCCCAATGGTCACGTTGGCCTGGCATCTGTGGTGAGGGACAGCAGACAGACAAGGTTTTCTGGACTCCCTGGGTAGATACCCAGACAATCCAAAGACTTTATGAAGAGCTGTGACAACAAGCAAAGCCCCACAGCACTGATCTCAGCCCCATCTGCTCAGGGGCATCACCAGGAAGCTTACAGTCATTACTGATACTAGACAACTGAACATCCCAGATGACTGAATCAGGATTTCTGGAGAAGGCACCCAGGCCTCAGTATGTTTTAAAGCTTTGCAGGTGATTCAAGGCACAGTCAAGGTTGAGAACCACTGCCCTACAGTCTGGGATCACTAAGAGCCTGAAGTAGTCAGGACGAGGAGGACTAGTGTCAATTTTAATGAGCATCTTAAATGCTCCAGGAGTCCCTGGGTGGTGCAAGTGGTTAAAAACTCAACTACTAACTGAAAGGGTGGTGGTTTGAACCCGCTTGGAAGAAAGGCCTGGTGATCTGCTTCCAAAAGGTCACAGCTTTGAAAACCCTATGGAGGGAGCACAGTTCTACTCTGCACACATGGGGTGGCTGTGAACTGGAATCAACTCAACAACTGGTTTAAATACTACCCATGGTAACAGCAGGTGTCTGCTACACTTCTTTTGGGCGCCCAGTTGCCTTACTCTCGCAGACTCTTCTTCATTGTGACACAGCAAAGCACAGTCAAAGCTAGCAAATATGACACGTTAACTACGGTAGAGAGGTAACTCCTCCCATGCAGGGATCTACAATACACTCTGTAAACCAGTACATATGATTTACAGAGAGCACCTTCTCTGGCTCATGGAGAGTTGGCCAGAGAAGCCAAAACATGAAACGGCTTCTTAACAGTTAAAAATACAGGCCATGGGCATGCAGGAGGAAGGGTGGAGTTGAGAAGAGACTTGAAGGCTCTTTGCCAAGTTTGGCAAATTACAGGGCAAATGATGTCTTGGGTACCCAGAGCAAGACAGCCAGTTCAATCTGCTGTCTGAGGCAGGGAATCGGAATGATCCCTCCTGCACAGAGGAGGGGCTGTCCCTTACAACTGGCTCCAGGGCCACTGCTGCTGATTCTGAGCCCCGGGCCCTCACTCACAGCACATAGTCCCGGAAGCTGCGCTCCCATTCCGCCTGGTTGAAGAAGTCGTAGAAATGGCAGCTGAAGGTGATGAGCACAAAGCCAAAGGCCAGGAAGCCAAAAATGCCTGTGGAGGCCAAAACAATTTCTCCAGGAGCAGTGGACTTACAGAAAAGGCACTTCTTTCAAATTCAGCATGGATAACTCTAGGTCATTCATTCATTCATTCAGCAATTAAGTACTCATTATGTGCCAAGCAAGGAGCCCTGGTGATGCAGTGGGTAAGTGCCTGGCTGCTAACTGAAAGGTCTGTGGTTTGAACCCACCAGCCGCCCCAAAGATGTGGCAGTCTGCTTTCGTAAAGATTTCAGCCTTGTGAACCCTATGAGGCACTTCTATTCTGTCCTATGTGGTCATTATGAATCGGAATTGACTAGGTGGCAACGGGAATGTGCCAAGCAAGGAGTCCCTGCGTGGCGCAAACGATTAAGCACTGGGTTACTAACCAAAAGCTTGGTGGTTTCAATCTACCCAGAGGTGCCTCAGAAGAATGCCTGGCTTTCTACTTTTGAAAGATCACAGCCATTAAAACCCTATGGAGCACAGTTCTACTCCGAAACACATGGGGTCACTATGAGTTAGAATCGGCTCGGCAGCAGTGGGTTTGGTTTGGTGTACCAAGCACTGTCCTCAGTGTAGAATGAGGCACCATCAGTGGCCTCATCTTCTGGGATCTGGAAACTTTATTTTTATTTATTTTTTATTGAGTTTTTTGTGAAAGTTTACATAGTAAGTTAGGTTCTCACTTGACAATTTCGACACAAATTGTTCATTGACACTAGTTACATTTATCACAGTTTGTCCACATTCTCTTGTGTCTATACCTGTCCATATGTGCTCAAACACTTGTTTACTTTGTTATGCTGAACCCATAAATCCACATTCGGTGCCACTTTTCCCATCACCAAAAAGAACTAGTCTTTATGATCCAAAGCGTACTTCCCCTTTCCCCCTCTTCTCCCTGGTAACCACCAATGAACATTGGTCTCTCTATATGTATCTATTCTTGTCTTCTTATAGAAGACGGATCATACCATATATGTTCTTATATGCTTGGTTTATTTTACTTAGCACTATGCCCTCCAGGTCTATCCATGTTAAGCTTCATGGACTCATCACTGTTGTTTATAGTTGCGTAGTATTCCATTGTATGCAAGTACCACAATTTGCTTATCTATTCATCTACTGATGGGGACTTCGGTGGTTCCTAACGAGCCCTGGTGGTATGGTGGTTAAGCGGTTGGTTGCTAACCTAAAGGTCAGCAGTTCAAACCCACTAGCCACTGTTCCGGGGAAAGATGTGGCCATCTGCTTCCGTAAAGATTACAGCCTTGGAAACTCTATGGGGCAGTTCTACGCTGTCCTACAGGGTCGCTGTAAGTCAGAATTGTCTCAACAGCGAGGGGTCTGTTAGCGGGTCGGTAGTCCCATTTATTTGCTAGTATAATAAAGCTGCAGTGAACATAGGAGTGCATATGTTTGTGTGTGTCAGAAGTATTAGGTCTCTAGGCTATATCCCTGGGAGAGGGATTGCTGGATCATAAGGTAGTTATATTTCTAGTTTTTTGAAGACGCACATACCATTTTCAATAGTGATTGTACCACTTCATAGTCCCACCAGCAATGGATAAGGTTCCAATCTCCTCACATTGTCTCCAACATTTTTTGTTATCTGCTTTTCTAATCAGTGCCATTTTAGCCAGGGTGAGCTGGTATTTCATTGTAGTTTTGATTTACATCTCTCTAATGGCTAACGGGGCCCTGGTGGTGCAGTGGTTAAGCATTTGGCTGCTAACCATAAAAGTTGGCAGTTTGAATCCACCAGCTGCTCCTTGGGGAAACTCTTTGGGGCAGTTCTAGTCTGTCCTATAGGATCACTGTGAGTCGGAATCAACTTGAAGTTCACTTTTTTTTTTTAAATGGCTAATGATCGCGAGTATCTTTTCATGTGTGTTGGCTACTTGGATGTCCTCTTTGGTGAAGGCTCTGGTCATGATCTAGAAGCTTTATTTTAAATCAGAAGGTCTGTGTGCTTTCTCTGAGTACTTTGCTTTTCAAACACTTTATTTTTATTTTTTAATGACAAAAGGAATACATGCTCTGTGTGCGAAGTGAAAAAATAGAGAGGTATATAAAGGAACAGCAGATCCCAGCTCCCTCAGCTGAACCAACCCATGTTGACGATTTGGTATATTTCCTTCTATTCTTTTCTCTGTGCTCATACAAATGTCCACAGAGAGAGAAACTCCCTTTCTTTATGTTAACGAGCTCATTCTAGAAACATTACTCTGTACCTTGTTTTTATTTTTTTCCACAACATATATTATGAATACACTGAAAAACAAATGCCTGTGGAGGGACGGGGCAGGACGGGAGGTTACTGAGCACCTCAGGAATCGGAGCAGCAGTGGGGAGCAGAGTGTTTGCCCCACAAGGGCCTGAAAGACAGCTGAGTCTGGGCGGAATCCACGCTGGGCTCTGTTCGAGAGCTGTGCTGCCCAAAACAAGGCAAGAAGGGCACTAAGGCAACTGTAGGAGGACTCAGGGAGAGGACGTGGGCATAAGGAGGCAGTCTTGGCATGAACTCCAGAATTCATCTACCTGAGAAAGCGCTCTCCTATTGAGCTGCCACTGCCACCTACACACACACACCACACACACACACACCCCTATACAAACACGCACACACACACATACACGCACCAGGCTCTTGTCTGTGGCTGCTAACTATCTGTCCTCACTGACTCACTGCACCCTCCCAACCCTTGCCTGCAGGTCCACAGCCCCCAGAGGAGGCAGTGTTGGGCTGGCCCAGACCTCCGGCCCACTCACCCAGGCGCAGCATGGTCTCGTTGATCTTGCTGGCAGCCTTCTCGCTCAGCAGCCCAGGGTGGTTGCTCTTGATGGAGAACAGAGTCATCACTCCTGAACAGGGGAGACCTCAGACATTAGCAGGGTGGTGAGGCCACACACCTGGGATGGGTGTGTGCGGAGAAAGGGTCCCGTGGCCCTGAAGTCCTAGGTCTGGTTACTCTTGTGCTCGGGGAACTTGTGACACTGGAGAAATGGAGAGTCGGCTCGTGGAGATCTGCCATGGACTGGGGTGATTGGGATACAGCCCTGACATACAGTCAAAAAGAGAGGGAGGCTCGGTCCTAGCCCAGCCGCCCTAAGTAAGGCTTCAAGGCCAAAGCTGCTCTGACAGAAAAGGCATGAAACAGACTCCAGAAGAGTGCCACCCAGTGGAAATACAACGTGAGCCACACACATCATCTTAAATTTTCTAGTAGCCACGTAAACAAAAACAAGTGAAATGAATCTTAATGTATTTTATAAACCCTATATATCCAAAGTATTATCATTTCAACATGTAATCAATACAACAAATATTAATGAGCTATTCTACAGTCTCTTTTTGGTATTAAGTCTCTGAAAAGCAGTGGGAATTCTACACCTAAGCACAGCTCAGTTTGGACCAGTTTCACTGTAGGTGCCCAAGAGCCCCATGTGACTAGTGGCCACCACACGGGACAGCAGAGATACAAAACATACACCAGAGGCTCAAACATACTGCCACGAAGAGGAACAAGACGTGGCTGATCAGAAAGAAGGCTGAGAGCGCAGGGTGAGGAAACGGAAGTTTACAAAAAACAAACAAACAAAAACAACCAACACGAAAAGCTACGTGGATACCTAGGCTTATCGTGGAGGTTTCGGGTGGAGACGGGGAAACTAGGGAACGATGAATCTGTGGGTGAGGAACTGTGTGTGTTGTGGGGAGCTGAGAAACAGCCCCAAAAGATTTGGGAGTATACACAAAACTCATGTGCGCACACACACCCCTACACATATACGAATGGCCCCAAGCTGGTCCGTGTGGACCGGGGAGGTTTCTCTGGGTGGTCTCCACACAAGAGCACCTGGACCAGGGGTGGCCAGTGCTGAAACGAACTCAAGCTCCACTCATTGAGCTGTGAGTCCTGGCACAGGCTCTAGAGAAACAAGCACATTTTTCTGGCCAGCACAAATGTGCCAGTCCCACACTGAGTGTCTGAGGTGCTGTGGCCACCTGGAGAGGGCGCCTCCTTCTCCTACGCACCCAGGCCCATATGGGCTGGCTGAGGACCTAGCTCCTAACTACACATAGCAGGTGCTCTGTACATTTCTGCTGCCTCACCTCGGATGAGGAAGTAGCCTCCGACAATGAGCACCAGGCCAATGGGGGCCAGCACAAAGCCAGCGCGGTATCGGTAGTTCTTGTAGCCCACAAAACAGATGCCGCTCACGGAGTCCCCATCCACCTGTAGCAAGAGGGGGGGAAGGCAGAGGTGGTCACTGGCTGCTTTACTCAGGCCCATCCTACTCAGGCCCCAGCACCTCCCAGTCACTTACCTGGGCCACAGCAAGGATGGCCACAGTGAGCACAAACGGGAGTGACCATGTGAGCAGGTGGAAGTAGGAGGTCTTGCCTGAAAGAGGCTGGTAGGTGGTGCCTAGGGCTTTGAAGGAGGTGTGCCAGGCATAGGTGAGGACCACAAACCAGACCACGCCAGCCATCAGGGCATAATAGACAATGACAAAGATGATGACGCAGGACAGGGTCTCATTGGAGCTGTGCAGACATGTGGGAAGGTGTCACCTGGGGAGGTCATTCCAGACTCCCTCTACCAGGCCTCCTACCCTGTCCCCAGACCCTTGGCTTCTAAGGTCTGGAGGTCCCCTAGGAGACAGGACCCAGGTCAGATTTGAAGAGGATACAAAAATGCCCTTCTGAACAGATGCAAACCACCAAAGTCCTGGCGCTGAGATCAAAACACTCTGATTTGGGGTGCAAGGAGACAGAGTGGAACCCCACACTGAAATCTCAGATATGGGTCCACCTCCCTGTTCTGTGTGAGACACACACTGCAGCCCTTCTCCCCCACCTTCACCTCTGGGCCCCCAAAACACCTACGTGGGTTCCCCAAGCCTCATGGTGCCATCTGCCCGGCAGACAATCTCCCGGCGGGCACCGTCCATGAACTGGGCCAGCCAGCCAATGCTGCCCACGAAGAAACACGCATTAACGTAGAAGAGAATGACTGCAGGGTAGCGATTCGAATTCCGCCAGTCAGCAACAAACGTGGCCTAGAGAAAGAAGTGGGGCCTGTCCTTTGAGGCTCGGGCTATTGTATTGCCTCAGATGCCCTAGTCTGACCCCCCAAAAAACAACCAGTAGTTGCCTAACGCAGTTAATTCCGACTCATGGTGACCCCATGTGTGCAGAGTAGAACTGTATTCCATAGGGTTCTTCACAGTGTGACCTTTCAGATGCAGATCACCAGGCCTTGCTTCATGGCATCTCTAGGAGGATTCGACTGGCCAACCTTTCTGTTAGTAGCCCAGCGACACCCAGGGACTCCTACACTTCCCTCATCATGACCCTTCCCTGGAGACCCCCACCCAGATCCTGCCTCTCCCCCTGACAACTGGGCTCCCCCTGACTTTACGGGCCGAGGGTCTCCTGGCCCCTGCGGCCTCTCGCCTGATCCCCACCCGCCCACCTGCCCATGGCCTGCCCCGGCTGACCAGCGTGAAGAGCGTGCAGAGGCCTGTGACGGCGCCGAAGCCAGCGATGTAGACATGCATGTCCTGGTGCTCGTCCTCCGTGAAGAGCGGGTTCTGGCACTGGATCCCGCAGCCCTCCACGTCCTCGTACCAGCTCTTGGGGTTGTCCGTCCGAACCAGCGGAGCCTCACACTGGCCCGAACTGTTGAATTTGATGTTCTGCACCTCATTCTAGCATCAGGGAGCAGGAGGAGACAGTGCAAGACGGGAAGGGGGGCTCAGAGCGAGGGGCTCTGGAGACAGGCTGCAGGATTTCAGTCCCAGCCTCGCCACTGAGTGGCTGTGTAACCTTGGGCAAACTATTTGACTGCTCTGTACCTCGGTTTCCCTATCTATAAGATAACAATGTCTACTTCATGGTGTTATTTTAAGGTTGAATATGTAAAATGATTATAATAGCATTTGGCATGTAGTAAATAATAATAAATATCATTATATTTGTGATCTATCCCTCGCCACTCAGGACTAGATCACACCTCATCTTGGTGTCTCTCATTGTTCTACATGTGTGTGCCTTGACTCCCAAATATACTATAACCTTCTAGAGGATAGGTAGGTTCCTGTCACCCTGGACTCCTGTACCCCCCAACATCTAACAGAGTGAGCGCTCAGAACATATTTTCTGGGCACAAATCACCTTCTATAAATAGATAATCCCTGGAAGACTGACCCAGATGGTGAGCTGCAGTTGGGTCTGTGGCCTGTGGACCCCATGGTCATGGACCCAGGGCTCCAGGAACCAGGCTCTAGGCAGCCTGGCTGTGCCTCAGGCTGGGCCCTGCCCTGTGCTTGGTACTGCCCAGCCTGGAGCCCAGGACTCACCTCCACAGGGCACTCACCGGACAGCCTTCGGGGAAGTGATCGGGGGTGCAGCGCAGGAAGTCGGGCCAGCCCCGCTCCCTCTCCACGATGGCACAGGGGCCGCGGGTGGCCTGGCAGAGGGTGCGGCTGGGCAGCTCCACTCGGTCATTCTCGCACTTGGGCATGTACACAGCACATAGCAGGGGCTGGATCACTGCCCAGCAGCGAGGGGCGTTCCGGAGGCCTGCGGTAGCAAGAGTGTGGACACACTGGGGTGAAGACCCCTCTTCATTCTGACCACAGCCACAGCCACACCCCTGTCCCCCCAGGCCCCAGGTATCTCTCTTTGCCACACCACAGGCTCTTACTGCTCAGAGCTGTCAGGCACAGTGTTTTTCACCAGGGCATTTGGGCAGGCCAATTCTTCATGCTGCAGGGCTGTGCCATGCATCGCAGAAGAACTGTCCCATGCATCACAGCACTGTCCCACCCACTGCAGGACTGTCCCACCCATTGCAGGACCGTCCCATGCGTCACAGGACTGTCCCACACACTGCACGACTGTCTCACACACCGCATGACTGTCTCACACACCGCACGACTGTCCCACACACCGCACGAGTGTCTCACACACCACACAACTGTCTCGCACACCACACAACTGTCCCACCCATTGCAGGACTGTCCCACTCATCACAGGACTGTCCCGTGCATTGCAGGGCTGTCCTGTGCATTGCAGGACTGTCCCATGCATTGTAGGGTTGTCCCATGCATTGCAGGACTGTCCCATGCATTATAGGGTTGTCCCATCCATTGCAGGACTGTCCCATGCATTGCAGAGCTGTCCTGTGCATTGCAGGGCTGTTCCAGGCATTGCAGGAATGTCCCATGCATCGCAGGACTGTCCCATGTATCACAGGACAGTCCCATGCATCGTAGGACTGTCACATGCATTGTAGGGCTGTCCCATGCATTACAGGATATTTAGCATCCCTAAGCCCTGCCAGTAGAGCCCCTTCAGGAGAGGGCCTGAAGAAGAACTTCCGGGCTGCTGGTAACGTTCTATTTTGTGATCTGGTACTGGCTATACGGGTGGGTTCACTCTGTGAAAATCAAGCCTATCATCTGTATACTTTTCTGTGCACACATTATAACCCAGTTAAAGTGGCCTCCATTCCCAGTGGCTGCTATGGAGGGGTAGCCCCTCTGGCTAAGAGCCCCACGTAGGCTTCCATTTTCAGGCCCATTCTTAAAACCTTCTGCCCTCTCCTAGGGGCAGAGGGCGGTGGACTCCACCCCTTCTGGAGTCCATGCACCAGAACCAGGTTGCCCCACGCCCAGACCCCCAGAACCCTCATTCCTCTTACCAGGCTGAGGTGAGATAGAGAAGAGGTGGGAGCTTAAGAAGAGGTAGTCAGAGGAGCCAGGTACTCCAAAGCCAGAGGAGGAAACAGGAAATCAGATGGAGAGAAACAGAGGAGGCTCTGTCCAGCACAGAGGGAGGAAAGGCGTGGTCAGCAAGGTAGAAATGGGCCAAGGCCTCCCCACACCCCTGCCTTAGCCCAGGCTTCCACCCTGCTCAGCCCAGTAGCTGGGCTTACTTTGCATTCTGTAAATCACCCCTGCTCCAAGAGCACCCATTTCTCAAGCAGGAAGTTGTATTAGGAGAAGCTTCTGAGGTGACTGCCAACATGGGTGACTGTCACACGGCCAGACTGGGAGAGGTAATATATAAGGATCTGCTCCCATAAAGATTACAGCCTTGGAAACCCTATGGAGCAGCTCTACTCTGTCCCATAAGGTCACTATGAGTCGGAATCAACTCTATGGCAAACAACAACAATATGTATATAAGAAAGGAGCCCTAAGGGTGCAATGGTTAAGTGCTCGGCTGCTAACCAAAAGGTCGGTGGTTCAAATCCACCAGCAGCTCTGAAGGAGCAAGACTTGACGATCTGCTCCTGTTTTAAAGACTACAGCCTAGGAAACCCTATGGGGCAGTTCTACTCTGTCACATGGGGTCGCTATGAATCAAAATCAACTCGTAAACCAGAGACTCCACCAGCCTGAGACCACAAGAACTAGATGGTGCCTGGCTATCACCAATGACTGCCCTGACAGGGAACACAATGGAAAGTCCCGGCCAAATTCAAGTAAAAACACCAGACTTAATGGTCTGACAGAGACTGGAGGAACCCCTGAAACTATGGCCCCCGAATGCTCTGTTAACCCAGAATTGAAACCATTCCTGAAGCTCACTCTTCAGACAAAGATTAGACAGGACTATAAAACAGTAACACACCTGAGGAGTGTGCTTCTTAGTTCAATGAGATACACAAGATTCCGAGTGGCTCCCGTCCAGAAGCAGGATGAGAAGGCAGGGACAGGAACTGGTTGAATGGACATAGGGAACACGGAGTGGAAAGGGGGAGTGTGCTGTCACATTGTGGGGATTGCAGCTAATGTCACAAAACAATACGTGTATAAATTTTTGGATGAGAAATTAACTTGAGCTGTAAACTTTCACCTAAAGAACAATAAATAAATAAATAATGATCAATAAGGTAAAAAACCCCAAAAAACCTCAACTCGACAGCACCTAACAACAACAACAATATATAAGGAGCATGGACACTGTGACTGGCCTGCCTGCGTCAAAATCTTGGCTTTCCCACTTCCTAGATGTGTGATCTTGGGTAAATTACTTAATCTCTGTCTCCAGCCTCAGTTCCTCATCTGTAAAGTGGGGGTGATAGAGTTACTTCATGGAACTGTTGTGAAGAATGAGATAAGGTATTAAACGTGCTTAGCAGAGTACCTGTCATAGAGTAAGCACTCAGTAACTGCTAGCTGTTATTACTTGTCAGAGACCTCCTACGGCTTACAGGACTCATCTTGACAGAGACAGAGCAACTCCAGGGCTGGAGAGCAAGCTTCTGCCTCAGAAGAAGCAATATCCTCAGGCAACACTTACCAAGCAAGGCTCAAGTCAGAAACACCTGGGGAAATTTTATCACTCTAGGCGGGGGTTTGGGTGAGGCGGAAGGTCCGCCCTCAGAATTTTCGACTGAGCGGGTCAGGTAGCTGACAGGGATGGGGGAGGGGGGGCTTACCTGCAAAGCGGCAGTACAAGGGAATATTTAGGGGTAATGAGACTGTTCTACATCTTGATTGTGGTGGCCATTTATATAACTCTATGCATTTATCAAAACTCATAGAACGCTACAACCAAAAAAGTGAACTTTACTGTATGTTTATTAAACAATAAATTTTAAATGGGGGGTGGAGTTCCCTAGAGTAAAATGTATTCTAGAGGAGCATCAGGCACTTAATTAATAAAAATATTATGTAATTTTCTTGGATTTTGTGATATTCATGGTAATTATCAACTTTTAAAATTTTGTAATTTGTTTTCATTCAAATAGCCGTTGCCGTCAAGTTGATTCCGACTCATAGCGACCCTACAGGACAGAGTGGAACTGCCCCATAGGGTTTCCACGGAGCGCCTGGTGGATGTGAACTGCCGACCTTTTGGTTAGCAGACATAGCTCTTAACCACTATGCCACCAGTGCTTACTTTCATTTAAATAAATACTCTATTTCTGACTTTAAAAAAGAAATCCCCCAAGGAAAAGGCAGATTATTACATAAATCTTAAAGGATGATTAGGGATCCATCTAGGATAAAAATAAGTTGGATCCTTACCCCTTCACTACATCAAAATAAGTTCCAGATGGATCAAAAATAATTACATCATTAATAAAAAAAATAAACATTAAAGTACAAGAAGAGGACATGGGAAACGGTTATTTAGACCTTGGCATGGAGAAGACCCTTTGAAATACAACACAAAACCCCAGAGCTATGAAATAAAAGACTGAAAAGACTTCAGAAAAATAGATAAATTCAGTAGGGTAAAAACAACAAAAATCATAAAGCAACAAACTGAGAAAATATATTTCCGATACATATCACAAGTAAAGAGCTAATTTCCTTATATACACGAAGCTTCTCTAAAGTCAATGAGAAATACTAAAAAAAAACAACCTATACCTGTGGCCTTTGAGTTGATTCCGACTCATAGCAACCCTACTCCGTCACATCGGGTCGCTCTGAGTTGGAATCGACTGGACTGCACCCAACAATAACGTAGAAAAATTGACAGAAGGCACAAACAGAACAAATCACACCGAAACAAAACCAGTGACTTTTCAACACATAAAGAGATGCTCAACCTCACTTCTGATAAAAAAAAAATACACACTAAAACCACAATAAGCTATCATTTTTAACTTCTAGAGTGGTAGACATAAAAAAAATTTAAAAGACTATACTGATGAGAGTGTAGGGGAACCTGGCACTTTTATAGATTATTGGTAGGAATAAAAATGAGTAAACACTTGTACAGACTATTTGGCATTATCGAAAAAAATTTAACCTAGCGAATAAATCTAAACAGAGACGTAAAAGACCTATACAAAGAAAACTATAAGACACTACTGCAAGAAACCAAGAGACCTACATAAGCAGAAAAACATACCTTGCTCGTGGATAGGAAGACTCAATATTGTAAAAATGCCTATTCTACCCAAAGCAATCTATAGATACAATGCAATTCTGATCCAAATACCAGTGACATTTTTCAATGAGATGGAGAAACAAATCATCAACTTCATATGGAAGGGAAAGAGGCCTCAGATAAGTAAAGCATTACTAAAAAAAGAAGAACAAAGTGGGAGGCCTCCCATTACCTGATTTTAGAACATATTATACGGCCATAGTAGTCAAAACAGCCTGGTACTGGTACAACAACAGATACATAGACCAATGGAACAGAATTGAGAATTCAGACATAAATCCATTCACATATGAGCAGTTGAAATTCGACAAAGGCCCAAAGTCTGTTAAATGGGGAAAAAACAGTCTCTTTAACAAATGGTGCTGGCATAACTGGATATCCATCTGCAAAAAATGAAACAAGACCCATACCTCAAACCATGCACAAAAACCAACTCAAAATGGATCAAAGACCTAAATATAAAATCTAAAATGATAAAGATCATGGAAGAAAAAATAGGGACAATGCTAGGAGCCCTAATACATGGCATAAACAGTATACAAAACATTACTAACAATGTAGAAGGAAAACTAGACAACTGGGAGCTCCTAAAAATAAAACACCTACGCTCATCCAAAGACTTCACCAAAAGAGTACAAAGATTACTTACAGACTGGGAAAAAGTTTTTAGCTATGACATTTCTGATCAGCACCTTATCTCTAAAATCTACATGATACTGCAAAAACTCAACAACAGAAAGTTAAATAACCCAATTAAAAAATGGGCAAAAGATTATGAATAGGCACTTTACCAAAGGAGACATTCAGGCTGCTAATAGATACATGAGGAAATGTTCACGATCTTTAGCTCTTAGAGAAATGCAAATCAAAACTACAATGAGATTCTCACTCCAGCAAGGCTGGCATTAATCCAAAAAACACAAAATAATAAATGCTGGAGAGGTTGTGGAGAGACTGGAACACTTATATACTGCTGGTGGGAATGTAAAATGGTACAACCACTTTGGAAATTTGGTGCTTCCTTAAAAAGCTAGAAATAGAACTACCATACAACCCAGCAATTCCACTCCTTGGAATATACCCTCAAGAAATAAAAACCTTCACACGAACAGATATATGCACACCCATGTTTACTGCAGCACTGTTTACAATAGCAAAAACATGGAAGCAACCAAGGTGCCCATCAATGGATGAATGGATACGTAAATTATGGTATATTCACACAATGGAATACTACACAATGATTAAGAACAATGATGAATCTGTGAAACATTTCATAACATGGAGGAATCTGGAAGGCGTTACGCTGAGTGAAATTAATCAACTGCAAAAGGACAAATATTGTATGAGACCACTATTATAAGAATTCTAGACAAAGTTTAAACACGGAAGAAAATATTCTTTGATGGTTACAAGGGTGGGCAGGTAGGGAGAGGGACAGTCACTAACCAGACAGTAGACATGAATTTTTTTTTGGTGAAGGGAAGGGCAACACACAACACAGGGATAGTCAGTACAACGAGACTAAACCAAAAGCAGTTTCCTGAATACAACCAAACACTTCAAAGGCCAGAGTAGCAGGGATCGGGGTCTGGGGACCATGGTTTCAGAGGACATCTAGGTCAACTGGCATAATCAGATGTATTATGAAAACGTCCTGCATCCCACTTTGGTAAGAGGCATCTGGGGTCTTAAATGCTAGCAAGTGGCCATCTAAGATGCATAAATTGGTCTCAACCCACCCGGAGCAAAGAAGAATGAAGAACACCAAAGACACAAGGTAAATATGAGCCCAAGGCAGAAAAGACCACATAAACCACAGGCTCCATCAGCCTGAGACCGGAAGAACTAGATGGTGCCTGGCTACCACCAATCACTGCCCTGACAGGAAACAAAACAGAGAATCCCTGATGGAGCAGGAGAACAGTGGGATGCAGATCTTAAATTCTCGTAAAAAGACCAGACTTAATGGTCTGACTGAGACTGGAGGGATCCTGACCGTCATGGACCCCGGACCCTTTGACAGCCCAAGATTGGAACTATTGCCAAAACCAACCCTACAAACAGGGATTGGCCTGGACTATAAGATAGACAATGATGCTGGTGAGGCGCGAACTTCGTTGCTCAAATAGACACTTGAGACTATGTGGGCAACTTCTGTCTGGTGGTGAGATGAGAAGGAAGAGGGGGACAAGAGCTGGTTGAATGGACACGGGGAATACAGTGTGGAGAGGAGGCATGTGCTGTCTCATTAAGAGGAGAACAGCTAGAACTACGAAGCAAGGTATGTATAACTTTTTGTATGAGAGGCTGACTTGATTTGTAAACTTTCCCCTGAAGCACAATAAATAAATTAAAAAAAAAACACTATTAAAAAAAAAAACTTAACCTAGCAATTCCACTGTACATTTTTACAAATATATATGGTTATTACAGCATTGTTTGTAACTATAAAACAGTAGAAAGTCTGAATACTTATCCAGCAATAGAACAATTAAATGAAATATCATACATCATTATAATAGAACTGTATTCAGGGTAGGACTCTATGCACTGAAATGGAATGGTCTCCAAAATACAGTTATCTGTATCCATTGTTAATGGATAGTCTCAAATGCAGAACAGTCAGCAGAGAACGCTCCTGTTTGGAGGGACGAGATTAGGGCACATCTACGTTTATACATATGTTGGCTATCTCTAGAAGGGTATCGGTGTTTGCCTCTGGGGAGGGGAAATAGGTAGCGGGGGGAGTGGAAATGAGTAGCTTCAGAAATATTGTTATTAAAAACCCCAAAACCAAACCCATTGCCATTGAGTCAATTCTGACTCTTAGGCACCGTCAAATCAGCTCTGCCTCACAGCAACCCAATGTACAACAGAACGAAACACTGCCTGGTCCTGCGCCATCCTCACAATTGTTGTTATGTTTGAGCCTATTGTTGCAGCCACTGTGTCAATCCATCTCATTGAGGGTCTTCCTCTTTTTTGCTAACCTTCTATTTTACCAAGCATGATGTCCTTCTCCAGGGACTGGTCCCTCCTGACAACATGTCCTAAGTACGTGAGACCAAGTCTCACCATCCTGGCTTCTAAGGAGAATTTTGGCTGTACTTCCTCCAAGACAGACTTGTTCATTCTTCTGGAGTCCATGGTACATTCAATATTCTTCACCAAAGTCATAATTCAAAGGCATTCATTCTCTTCTGGTCTTCTTTATTTGTTATTCAGCTTTTCCATGCTATAAGGTGATTGAAAATACCATGACTGGGTCAGGAGAACCTTAGTCCTTAAGGTGACATCTTTGCTTTTTAACACTTTACCACTTTTGCATTTTTGCCCAATGCAAATATGTCATTTGATTTCTTCACTGCTGCTTCCGTGGCCATTGACTGTGGATCCAAGTAAAATGAAATCCTTGACAACTTCAATCTTTTCTCCATTTATCATGATGTTGCTTATTGGTCCAGTTGTGAGGACTTTTGTTTTCTTTACATTGAGGTGTAATCCATACTGAAGGCTGTGGTCTTTGCTCTTCACCAGTAAGTGCTGCAAGTCCTCTTTGCTTTCAGCAAGCAAGGTTGTTTTATTTGCATGTCACAGGTTGTTAATGAGTCTTCCTCCAATCCTGATGCCCCATTCTTCATATAGTCCAGCTTCTCAAGTTATTTGTTCAGCACATAGACTCTACAGCAGAGCTCTAGAAGCAGAATTTTCGTTTCTCTTGTATTTTTTTTCTTTTTCTTAAAAATTTTTTTTTTTTATTGTGGTAAATACAGATAAAACAAAACATTGGCCATTTCAACAATCTCCGCAGGTATGGTTCAGTGATACTAACTTTGTTCATCATGCTATTCAGCCATCGCCCTTGTCAGTTCCCAGATTCTTCCATCACCTTAACGGAGGCTCACTGTCCCCTAAGCACTGAGTCCTCCTTTCCTCCTCCATCCCTCCCCACCCCCTTAAACCAGTCATAAACTCTGGTCTCTATACACTTGCCAATTTTAGATATTTCACATACGTGGGATCATACGATATTTGTCCTTCTGTGCCGGACTTATTTCACTCAGCATAAAGTTTTCAAGGTTCATCCATGTTGTAGCATGTCGTTCCTCTTATATTTTATACTAGGTGTATATACTACCTATTTATAAAAACTAATTAACCTTATATATATATATATGTAACTTACTAGGACAGGGAGCGTTCCCTAGAGGAGGAGAAAAGGGAGTGAAACTGCAAAGGCAAAGACAGGGTCATCAACTTTATCGGCATTATTTTATTTATTTTAATAGGATACGAAGTAAAAAGAAAACATAGGTACACAGATGTAATAGCATTAGTCTGCATTTTTTACAGTCACAGACTTTTAAAATAACATTTGCCACAATTTGATCTAGACCTTTAAAAAGATTTTTTGCTTGTGTGATTTGGATTACCGGTCAAGTTTGAGAACCATTATTCTAAGATTGGTTTAACATTAGCAAATTCAGTCAATGCAATCTGCCATGTTAATATATTAAAGGAGAAAAAGCGTATGATTATCTTAGTAGCTGCAGGAAAAGGACTTGATAAAATTCACCACTCGTACAGAATAAAAAGAAGAATTGGCAGATTAGGAATAGATGAAAACATCTTTATTTGGAGAAGGAGAACTACAGGAAACCTATAGCAAATGTATTTAATGGTGAAGGGTGGAAAAGCTTCCCTTTTGAAATCCAGAAAGAGCCAAGGGCATTGCTGTTATCACCACTTCTATGGAACACTGTACTGAAGGCCTTAGCTAGGGCAGTAAGGCAATAAAAATAAGTAAAAGATAAAAAAAGGCTTGAAAAGATAGATACAAAACTGTCATTATTCATAAATAATAAGACTATAAGTGTAGAACAAATTTAGCAAGTTTACCGGATTCCACATCAATTGTATTTCTATCCACTAGTAACAAACAGAAAGTGAAATAAGTATTAAACATACCATTTCAATAGGATAAAAAAATAACAAGTTTCTACAAGTAAATCTAGCAAACGATATGTAAGGATTCTGTGCAGAAAACTGTAAAAAGTATTGAGAAAATGGAAGAAGATCTAAATGTACAGAAATATACAAATGTTCGGTGATTAGAAGACTCGATATTGCAAAGACGCCAAATTTTAAAAATGAATCTATGTATTCCATGTAGTCCTCATCAATATCGTCAAAGAGTATTTTTATATTAAAATACAAAGGCTCAAAAAATAGTGCAGACTCTCTACAAGATACCGATTTACTATAAAACAGATTTCAAGAGGTTGATGGAGTAATTTCAGGGGTCCATATTTTTTTTATGAACCTAGATCGGAAAAAACTACACCTAACTTAATTCTAGCATTTCTTTCAACCATATATGTAAGCAACATACAACAGGAATGTTAGCAGTATCCGTGACTCTGTCACATATGGATACTGCAGGTATTTTGGTTGCAGATACCTTCATATATTGTTAGTGTTCATCAACACTTCAAAGTTACAGCGGTCATGAGTCCCTAGGTGGGGCAATGTTAATGCGCTCAGCTGCTAACCAAAAGGTTGGAGATTTGAGTCCATCCTGAGGTGCCTGACGACCTACTTCGAAAAAATAAGTCACTGATGAGTAGCGTCTGGAGTCTTAAAAGCTTGTAAGTGGCCATCTTAGATACTCCACTGGTCTCACCCTGTCTGGAGCATGGGAGAATGAAGAAAACCAAAGACACAAGGCAAAAATTAAGCCAAAGGACTAATGAACCACAACTGCCACAGCCTCTACCAGACTGAGTCCAGCACAACTAGACAGTGCTCGGCTACCACCACCAACCGTTCTGACAGGGATCATAACAGAGAGTTCTGGACAGAGCTGAAGAAAAATGTAGAACAAAATTCTAACACGCACACACAAAAAAAGACCAGACTTACTGGTCTGACAGAGATTGGAGAAACCCCAAGAGTATGGTCCCCGGACACGCTTACAACTCAGTAATGAAGTCACTCCTGAGGTTCACCCTAAACAGGCCCATAAAACAAAACAAGATTAAATGGGCACACCAGCCCAGGAGCTAGCACCAGAAGGAAGGAGGTGACAGCAAAGCTGGTATGGGGAACCCAAGGTCTAGAAGGGGAGAGTGTTGACACGTCGTGGGGTTGGCAACCAGTGTCACAAAACAATACGTGTATTGTTTAATGAGAAACTAGTTTCTCTGTAAACCTTCATGTAAAGTAAAATTAAAAAAAAAAAAAAAAAGTCAGCCATTGAAAACCCTATGGAGCAGAGTTCTACTCTAAACACACATGGATGGGGTCTCCATGAGTTGAAGCCAACTCAGTGGCAATTGGTCCTGGTAGACCTGCACTAAAAAAATGTATTAATAAAGAAGCACATATATTATTGTGTCACAAATTTTTTTGCATATTTTGATAACTGCATTTCAATAGAATTCATTTCCTTTGTTAATCCTATGAGCTTAAAAAAAAAAACTTATGTGTTTTACTTTATGCATTTAAAAATAGTATACTGAGAAGAGGTCCATAGGTGTTACCAGACTGCCAAAAGGGCCCATGGCTCAAAGAAAGTTAAGAACCGTGCTACAAAGATACGGTAATTAAAATTGTGTGATATTGGCAAGGAGTAGACGAATAGACCTATGGAACAGAATAAAGATCCCAGAAAAAAGTAAACATACATACACTCGATTTATGACAGACTGGTGGAGAAAAGATGTCCTTTTTAACAAATGATGCTGGGTCAATATATGTGAAACTAGATTTGTACAAAAATCAACTGACAGGAAAATCTATAAAGATAACACAAAATTAACTTCATGACTTCGAGGTAGGAAATTTTTTTTTTTTTTAAGCAAGACACAAAAAAACATTAGCCATAAAAGAAAAGTTAAATGACTCCCTTAAAGTTCAGAATCACTGTTCAACAGAAGATACATAAAAAGAATGAAAGGCAAGCTATAGAATAGAATATATTTTCAATACATATAATCAATAAAGGATTTGTATCCAGAATATATAAATAACTTCTACAAATCTTATGAAAATGACAGATGGATCTATTAAAAATGAGCCAATAGTTTGAACAGACAATTCACAAAAGAAACCCAAATGGCTAGTAAACATTTGAAAAGGTGTTAAACCTCAATAGA
Source organism: Loxodonta africana (assembly GCF_030014295.1). NCBI lineage: Eukaryota > Metazoa > Chordata > Mammalia > Proboscidea > Elephantidae > Loxodonta > Loxodonta africana. The sequence continues at coordinate 20,604,860 of NC_087349.1, forward strand.
AATCCGGGAAATGCAAAGTAAAACCGCAAATACATACCACAACATAGCCCCTACACTGGCAAAACTTTTAAGGGCTGACAGTACCACGAGGGGAATCATATAGAGCGATGGTGACTCTTCTATGAGACAGTTAATGGGAGTGTAAGCTGGTACAACCACTTTGCAAAACAGTCTGACATTATCTAGTAAAGCAGAAGGTGCATACACCCTACTAGCAATTCCACTCCTCTAAGTATGTACCTTGGATGCACAATCAACACTCATGGAAGCAGCAGTCAAGAAAACAAGAGACGCATTGTGTTGGGCAAATCTGCTGCGAAAGACCACTTTAAAGTGTTGAAAAGCAAAGATGTCATCCTGAAGTCTAAGGTGCGCCTGACCCAAGCCATGGTATCTTCAATCGCATCTTACCCATGCGAAAGCCAGGCAATGAATAAAAAAGACCGAAGAAGAATTGACGCCTTTAAATTGTGGTGTTGGCGAAGAATATTGAACATACCATGGACTGCCAAAAGAATTAACAAATCTGTCTTGGAAGAAGTACAACCACAATGCTCCTTAGAACCAAGGGTGGATAGACTGCATCTTACATACTGTGGACATGTTATTAGGGGGGATCAGTCCCTGGATAAGGACATCATGCTTGGTAGAGTACAGGGTCAGCAAAAAAGAGAAAGACCCTCAACGAGATGGACTGACACAGTGGCTACAACAATGGGCTTAAGTATAAAAAGTGTGGGCATGGCAAAGGACCAGGCAGTGTTTCGTTCTGTAGTACGTGGGGTCGCTATGACTTAGAACCAACTCGATGGCTCCTAACAACAAGTATGTACCTCAGGGTATTGGTGGTTCAGTGGCAGAATTCTCCCCTTCCACACAGGAGGTCTAGATTCAATTCCCAGCCAACGTACCTCAACTGCAGCCGCTACCCAATTGTCAGTGAAGGACTGCATGTTGCTGTGATGCTAAACAGGTTTCCATCGTCTATCTATGACCCTGGCGGTGTAGTGGTTAAGAGCTATGGCTGCTAACCAAAAGGTCGGCAGTTCAAATCTACCAGGCGCTCCTTGGAAACCCTATGGGGCAGTTCTACTCTGTCCTATAGGGTCGCTATGAGTCGGAATAGGCTCAACAGCGGTGGGTTTGGTTTTTTGGTTTTATCTACAACCCATCATGGGCATGGCGCAGGACTCAGCAGTGTTTTGTTCCATTGTGCACGGGAAACTTAATGCCACGTGCACCAGAATACACATAAACGAATGCTTACAGTAATGTTCTTCGGGGTAGAGAAAAACTGAGACAACCTAAACGTTTAACAACAGCAAAATGGATAAATAAATTTTGGTATCTTCATTATGAAGCCCTAGTGGTTAAAGGGCTCAGCTGATAACCGGAAGGCCAGATGTTCGAACCCACCAGCCGCTCCGTGGGAGAAAGGTGAGGTCTGCTTCTTTAAAGATTTACAGGCTTGGTAACCCTATGGGGCAGTTCTACCCTGTCCTATAGGATCACTATGAGTCGGAATCAACTTGACAGCCGTGGGTTACATTCATCATATTCATACAATGAATTATTCGGCAATGAAAATGATCAGCTACAATAAGATGGATGAATCTTACAAAATAATGTAAAGTAAAATAAGCAAGACAAAAAAATACACATAGCATGATTCCATTTGTATAAAGTTTGAAAACATGCAAAACTGAAATACACTGTTCAGGGATTCCACACCTAGGTGGTAAAACTATACAGAAAAACAAGCAAATGGTTGTCAAAAAATGCCAAGATGATGGGTACTTTTGGGGCGGGGGCCTGATAGGGAAAGACCAAAGAGGGAGGGTCCTGGGGGGGGTGGCAGTGTTGGGTTTCTAGATTCAGTATATCCGTGTTTGGAGTCCCTGGGTGGTACAAATGGTTAAAGCACCCCTCCTGTTAACTGAAAGGTTGGAGGTTTGAGTCCACCTAGAGGATCCTCGAAAGAAAGGCCTGGTGATCTGCTTTTGAAAATCAGCCATTGGAAACCCTATGGAGCGGTTCTAATCTGACACACTCGGAGTCACCTTGAGTCAGGATTGACTTGATGGCAACTGATGAACACCTGTGTTTTATACATTTTTCTGTATATGTGTTTTATTTCACAACTAAGAAAGTTAAAAATCTGTAGCAGAAATGAGAGCTCGCATCCCTGAGTGTTTTTCTGTACATCTCTACTCTCAAAAAAAAATTTGTTTTAACTGATTCTAGTTATCAGTTAGGTTTCAGAAACCTGTAAGGAAATTTTTCCTGAACAGTCTCCGCAGATAACCCACCATTACCAAAACAACAGTCCTCCTCTCAGCTCTCAACTCCATGTCTGGGACGCCAACGAGAAATTCCTTCCCAGCTTCTCTGTCTCCTTCTACTGGCTGCACCAGGTGGGCGACAGGGTCCATATGCCCAGGTGCACCCGCTGAGCACAGCAGTGGTCGGTGAGGAAGGGCTACGTGCTGGCTCTCAGGGATGTGTTGCCCTCGCCAGCTGCAGGCCTCTATCCTTTTTTTTCCCCATCTACCAAATCCGAGTTGGCCTAAGCTGGACCATGGCCTGGACTTTATGTCTGTCTGGTCAGCTTGGAATGCCTGGGAGGGGAAATAGTAAGCTGTAATGCAGAGGGATGCTGACTGGCAGAAGAAGCCCAAGTGGACAGAGTTTAAAGATATAGGAGAGGCCTAAGTTCTATATAGACCTAGAAATTGGCCCAGCCTGATCTAGAAACTTCTACACCCAATAGCATCCTCCTAAAGCCTCAGTTCTTGGGCCAATGAAGCACCTAGTGGCCATCTTTCTTCGCCCCCTCATATTTCCAGACCTGCTAAGCACCTGTACTTAAATGTCTTATTAAAAAAAAAAAAAAACAACAACAACGAACCCGTTGTCATCGAGTCGATTCTGACTCATAGCGACCCTACAGGACAGAGCAGAACCGCGCCAAAGGGTTTCCAAGGAGCAGCTGATGGATTCAAAGTGCTGACCTTTTGGTTAGCAGCTGTAGCTCTTAACCACTGTGCCACAAGCACTTCAAATTCACAGGGCCACACACCCACTAGGAAGGCTAACAGGAGAAAAATGGAAAATAAACGTTGGCGAGGAGGTGGAGGAATTGAAACCCTCATCCATTGCTGGTGGGATTGCAAAGTGGTGCAGCCACCGTGGAAAACAATTTGGCAGTTCCTCAAAAAGCTACACACTGAATTACCGTATGACCCAGCAATTCCACTCCTAGGTATACACTCAAAAGACTTCAAAGCAGAGACATAAACAGATCCTGTACGCCAAGGTTCACAAGAGCATTATTCACAACAGCCAAAAGGTGGAAACAACCCGAGCGTCCATCAACAGGTGAATGGTTAGACAAAATGTGGTACATACACACAGTGGAATATGATTTAGCCATAAAGAGAAATGCAGTTCTGATACAGGATGACACAAAGGGACAAATACTGTATGACCCCACTTATATGAAATACTTAAAACAGGCAAATGCAGAGACAAAAGTTTATTAGAGGTTACCAGCAGCTGAAGGAAACCTGGATGCACAGTGGTTAAAAACTCAGCTGCTAACCAAAAGGTCCAGCTGCTCCTTGGAAACCCTATGGGGCAGTTCTACTCTGTCCTACAGGGTCACTATGAATCGCAATCAGCTCGATGGCAGTGGGTTTGGTTTGGTTTATCAGCAGCTGGGAGGAAGGCGAAATGAGGAGTTACTACTTAAGGAATACAGAGTTTCTGTATAAAGCAGTTGCCATCGAGCTGACCCCAGCTCATGGCAACCCAATGTATGTCAGAGTGGAAACGTGCTACATAGGGTTTTCAAAGGCTGATCGTTCAGAAGTAGATCACCAGGCCTTCCTTCCGGTGCCTTCGCGTGAACTCAAACCTCCAGCCTCTCGGTGAGCAACAGAGTGTGTTAACTGTTTGCACCACCCGGGTGTGGTGGGATAAAACGCATTTGCAAATGGGTAGTGCTGATGGTTGCACATGATGAATGTAATGAATGTCACTGAATCGTACACTTAAAAATGGTTAAAATGGTCAATGTTTTGTTATGTGTATTTCACCACAATAAAAACACTCACATGGCAAAAACAGCCCCTGCTCTCTTCCCACCGGCTCCTCCTCCAGCAGTCTCTCTTAGTGAAAGGAAATGTCACCTTTCATCCAAGCCGGAAACCTGGATCCTCCTGCTCGCTCTTGCCCCACGTTCAACTCATTAGCAACCTGGTGGTGTAGTGGTTAAGTGCTACAGCTGCTAACCAAGAGGTCAGCAGTTCAAATCTGTCAGGAGCTCCTTGGAAACTCTATGGGGCAGTTCTACTCTGTCCTATAGGGTCGTTATGAGTCAGCATTGACGGCACTGGGTTCGGTTTTCTTTTGGTTTATTGGTTCTCCCTCTTAAACTCTCTGGGATCTTTCCCCTTCCTCTTTTCTGCTGCCCAAGTCCTGACCGCCATCATCTCTCACTTGGGCTACTTCAACCATCCCCTGAGCAGGATCCTAGGTTCCAGGCTTTCCCTCCTCCCACAGCTCCCTCGCACAACACCAAAGACAACATTCTAAAATGCAAATATTATTACTCTTCTCCCTTGCTTAAAGGCTTTTGATGGCTCCCCATTATCTTCTGGATAAAATCCAAACTTCTCAATACAGGGTATGGATCCCTTCACTGTCTAACTCTCTAGGCCTTACTCTTACAGCTCTACCCCTCACACACTTTGGTCCAGGTCTCCTGAAATTCTTATACTTCTTTACAAGTACCAAGCTCTCTCTCCTCTCACGTCTATATATACCTTCGCACATCCTGTCTCCTCTTCCTAGCCCTTCTGTCCCAACCCTCCCTTGGCCCAGGGAATTCCTACTTGTTTTTCTAGTCATGGGTTAAATGTCAGTTCCTATGGGGAATCTTCCCTTGCTCCCCAAAGTCCTTTGTGTTCCTTCAGCACCCTACTCTGTCACAGGTATTGCTACAGTCTGTTTAACTGTCTGTCTTCCCCTTGATGGCGGGATCCTGTCTGACTTCATCTTTATATCCTCTAGAACCTGACCAGTTGCTGCTGAGTTCACTCCAACTCACGGCGACTCCATGTGTGTCAGAGTAGACCTGTGCTCCATATGGTTTCAAAAACAAACAAACAACCCACTGCGGTCCAGTCAATTCTGACTCATAGAGAACCTATAGGGTTTCCAATGGCTGATTTTTTCTAAAGTAATTGCCTGGTCTTTCTTCTGAGGTGCCTCTGGGTGGACTACATCCTCCTTTCAATCAATAACCATTTGTACCACCAGAGGACTCCCAATATGTAATATATATTGCTAGATATAGGTGCTCCTATAGCTCAGTGGTTAAGAGATCCACTACTAACCAAAAGGTCGGTAGTTCGAATCCACCTGCCACTCCTTGGAAACCCTATGGGGCAGTTCTACTCTGTCCTATAAAGCCACTATGAGTCAGAATCAACTCTACGGCAACAGGTTTGGTTTTTGGATAAATACTGCATAGCAAGCATTCAATATGTAATTGAGTGAATGAGGGGAGGCATGTACTCAGCACTCTAAGGCTTCGAAAAAAGCGAAGACCAGGTCTCCACCTTCAAAAGTTTACAGATGAGAAAGACAATCTAGATCATCCTCATCTTTCACCCACAAAACCATCTCCAAGAGCCAGGTGATACTAACCATGTCTGACACCAAATCAAGCTGACTACATCAGGACAGGACAGACGACCAGCCTAGGGCTCCCAGCTGAAGGCCTGGCTGTGAGAAGTGGCTCGGGTTCACTCTACCCATTCACTGACTCAGTGCCACACCAACCCCTGCTTCTGGTCCTACTTCACAGACCACCACACAAAAGTCCAACCACGTGAGAATAGGACTGAGCTGAGGGATGAGGGGGCAAGGCAGAAAAGGGCTCAGATGAACGAACGAACGAACGAACCTGAGCTCAGTGCTCAGAAGCAGAGCGAAACAAAAATTACGTGGTTTTAACTCATGTACTTTCCTGCTCAGCAGCAGCTCCCAAGAGTGTGGGCTGGAAGAGGTTCATACCCTTCCTCCTTGATGTAATGGCAGCTAGAGGGGCAGTATCACATACACATTTCACTTAGGAGAATTCAACCGTGGACCTTGAAAAATAAGTAAACTGATAGATATCCTCTCATAGTGTGGACAACTCAGAACTCATTGAGATTCTAGTGCTGAAAGATTTAGGGTTTTCATACAGCTGGTTCCGGAACTCAAGGCTTATTTCACATGGTGTTCAAAGGAACCTTGTTTATCTTTTCTTTTATAGGGCACAGTAGAACTGTCCCATAGGATTTCCAAGGAGCAGCTGGTGGATTCAAACTGCCAACCTTTTGGTTAACTGCTGAGCTCTTAACCACTGCGCTATTTAAATCTTCCACTCTTTTGCACTGATGTAACTTTAAAGGCTAAAATTATATTTTGTATGTATAGCCACACCAAGCCAGTTGCCACTGAGTCGATTCCAACTCATGGCTGTCCCAGCGTTTCAGAGTAGAGCTGCTCTCCATAAGGCTCTCAGTTGCTATGCTCCTTCAGAAGCACATCACTGGGACTTTCTTCCCAGGTGCCTCTGGGCGGATATGAACCACCAATCTTTTGGTTAGCTGCTGAGCGCTTAACCATTTGCACCACCCAGGGACTCCTGTCTTCAATGCATTACTATACGTTACATATTTATACAAACATGTTATCATAAACGAGTGTATAGGCAAAATCACATATACCACACATTAGGGTAATTCATGGATTTTCGAAGATACTGTGGATTACACAGGACTTCTGCCTTATGTGCTGATTTTTGAATCTGATCCCTACTGGAGACTATAGGAGACTGCAGCTCCACCACAAGGATACCATCCCCCACATGCCTTCTCTGGCATCGCACTAATGATAACGATGCTGCCTCGTCCAACATCCCGGCAAAGGACCTGAGAAGTCTAATGGCCTATGCCAACAACGACTGGTCACCTACGTACACCCTCCCTCCTCAGGAGCAGAGCTGCGAAATGAGGCACCCTAGGGCCGTCAAAAGAAGGAGGCTGCCAGGTCTGCTCCTGGCTTTTGATTTCTTTTCCAAAGATAGTTTTGGAATCACACTGGCCAGAAGCGGAAACAACAGGGCCACTTCCCTTCCCCAACACCTCCAGGTCCCCAGCCCAGCAGAGGGCAGGTGGGGACGACCCATTCCATACTGCTGAAGAAGGACCTGTTTGGGTTCAGGCTGCAGTTTTTCAGGCCCTGCCATAAACCCACCCTGAGGAGAGGGCTCTAGAAGTATCCACAGGCCCTCTGCATCCCACAGTTAAGGGTCCTTCAGCAGTCTTGACCAGGCCAAGGATCCCAACTTCCGAAGAACACACAAAATAATTGGTGCAATAATTTCATCCTTTCACAAACTCAGGCAAGGATCAGAATGCCCATTTTTCAGATGACGAAACTGAAATCTTGTGTGAAAGCAAGACAAGATCTGGACTTCCTGTCTCCCAAGGCAAGAGTTTTCCAACTTTTTGGTTACCTTTTAATTTTCATCACAGATTCCACTCAATTCTTTCCCCCCACCTTCTTCTCCCTTCAAATGCCTAAACCTCCTCCACCCCTATCCTTTCCTTTTTCCCCTCCAACTCGATTTCCCTGTCTCTCCCCCCGGGTCTAAACACCTCCTTGAATCCCTGAGACCCTCGAGCTCAAGGTGGCACTTAGTGAAGCATCTTCTCTTTAAAATGCTTTCCTGTAGCTTGGCGCCCCTCCTCCGGGTCCCTCATTCCCCTGCTTCCTCTGCTCGCCTACCCTGCTCAGGCCTTTTGTGACTGGCTCCTCCACTCTCTCCTCCTCCGCCCCCATCACCGAGGGTCCCCTCCTGCACGTAACCTGCTCCAAAGCTTTAGCCTGTGTCCCTCTCACTCCCTCGGAGTCCTCTCCAAAGCTCAGGCCTGAGCCTGCTCTTTGCACCAGTCTCCACCCCACCTCCGCAGCCCCTGGGCCCGCTCCGGCACACTTACCCGACCAGAGCAGGAGTTTGCCGTGCGCTTCCTCCTGGGAGTCCGAGTCCCCGGCCAGCAGCGTGGAGGTTGCCCCGTAGGGCAGCGCCGAGCCCAGACACACGTTGTAGCGCAGCGGCTCGCAGGGGGCCGCCCGGCCGCAGTGGCTCAGCAGCCGCGGAGGGCCAGTGGCGGCTGCGCTCCTCCTCGCGCTCCCGCCAGCGCCCCGCGGCCCAGACCCGGTCGCATTCCCGCTCCCGGCCGCCCCCCGGCCCCGGCCCCCCAGCAGCAGCAGCAGCAGCCCCAGGAGCGGGAGCGCTGGCCCCCGCGCGGGCCGGGTAGCGGCCATAGCCAGACCCGCCAGCTCAGCAGAGCCCCGGCGCCCCCGCCCGCTCCCGGAACCCGGGCCACACACGCACGCCTCGGGGCCGCGGGGGCGACTCAAGCGACCTGGGCGCCCCGCGAGCCCGGCGCCGGGCCCCCCCGCACGCAGCGCGCGCCCGGGCCCCTCGGCGCCCAACTTCGCAAACTTCGGGCCCCGCGGCCCATGGCGGGCGTCGGAAGCCGGGCCGCGGTGCGCAGCTCCCCACCCTCGCCCAGCGACCCAAGTCGTCTCAGTCCCGGGGGCCCCCCGGACCCTCAACCTCCAGCACCATCCCCCCTCCCACCATTAAAACCGACTCCCGGCCCCTCGGCGGAGGCCAGGCGCGGGCGGGGTGCGGGCGGCGTCCGGGCTCCGCGCCCGCCCGCGGCCCGGCCGCCACTTCGCCGAGCGCGCGCAGCCCCTCTCCCCGCCGACCACCCGGCTCCTTTGTGTTCTCCTCGCTCGGCTCTGGAATGCACCGGCCTCACGGCCAAGCCCGGCCCCTCCGCGCAGCGGGGGAGGGACTGGCCCGGGAGGAGGAGCGCCGCTCGGCGGCCGTGGCGCCCGGAGGGCCTGCGCTAGGGGGCTCGGAGGGCCCTCCTGCCGCCGCCCGCGCCCTGGGGCCAGAGGCGGGGGGAAATGGTGGCCCAGAGCTGCACCAGACCCAGCGGGCACCTTGACTGCTCGGAGGATCTTTGGACTTGGGCCTCTGCAGAGAGCGGCGTGAGGGGCTGGGTGCTGAAGTCAGTGGTAGCTTCTACCACATCCCCGCCCCCCAGCTCCGGCGGTCTTCCCAGCTTTCGGTTAGATCTTTGGACTCGTCTCTGGGCCCATGGAAGAGTACCAGGGTTGGGGTCTCCGTTTCTGCGGTTCCTTCCCGCTTGAATTGTCTGCTCCTTTCTCGTGACTTGCCTAGGAGATGGCCTCAGGATCACTCAGGAGCTGCCTGGCTGCTGTTACTTGTGGGAGCAGGCTGTGAAAACCAAACGTCCCAACGTCGTCTTTATTGCTACAGACGTGTGAAGTCTGAACCGTGGTTCCCAAAGACCAGCCCTGGCGTGTCTTTGGTTATGTCCAAAGTAGACCAGTCTATCTCTGATGGCCCTTGCTACTGTCTGTTGGCCAGGGGAGTTTCTGCTCCCCTTACCTCCCCGGATCATCTTGCTCTCCCTCACAGGGCTTGATTTCACATCGAGGCAGTTCACACCCATCACCACACGACGAAGTCCAGAAAAGTGGACTTGCATTAAGCAACTTTCCAGTGTTGCTGACCGGGCAGCACACTAAGATGCCTTTTCCTTTCTTAACCGTGAAAGACTAGCTCATAGCCTAGCTGAGTTGGACTAGCTGTTACGTTTGACCTTTTAAGAGCGAATTAGCTATTACACTTCAGTTACTAGCCTTAATTAGCACGTAAATCTGAGTGAGAGAGAGAGGTTTTAATTCAATTTAGCGAGTCTTTCTGAAAATCTAGTACATAAAAACCAAAAAAAAAAACCACTGTGTCAGAGTAAAACTGTTCTCCATAGGGTTTTGGATGACTGATTTTTCTGAAGTAGGCCGCCGACATGTCTTCTGAAGTGGACTTGAATCTGCAGCCTTTTGGTTAGCTACAGAACAGGTTAACCATTTGTACCACCCAGGAACATAGCACTATGAGAAGCAAGACATTCTTGCAGAACTTGAGAACTTGCATTTTACTGGGGAGACAAGGCTTGCCCTTAGGAAACAGTGCAAAGCAGCAAGGCCTTCTTCTCCGGAGCATCTAGTGCAACACCATACACATATTAAGAACTCAATAAACTGCCAAAATGAGGTGCACAGAGAGTGCGCTACAGGAGTTTATAGCAGGGAGAGATCAGTGTGGCTGGTGGAAGCGGAGGAGACGGGTCTTGAGCGATTAGGTGGAGTCAGAAAAGTTGAGAGGAGTCGAGGGGGCATTACATGGTGGGGGGGAACCATGAATCTAGCTCAGAGCATGATTTGCCTGGCTATCAGGGCATAGCAGGAGATCAGATAAGTAGGGAAACTGGTGAAAAGCCTTGACTGATGCACAGGGGAGTTAAGGCTTACTTCTTTTGGCAATAAGAAAAGGGTGCCAATTTTTGATGAAGAAAGTGTTATGTTTAAGGATGTTAATCAGGTGACATGAAGGTGGTATGAGGGCAAGAGGCTGGAGGAAAGGGGCTATTTGGAGGGAAGTTGATGGCGATTTACGGAAGAAATGGGAATAGACTATGTCATCAGGCATAATATTCTCACTGGAAAAAATAATCTAAAACATCATGACCAACTTCAGTTCTTTTTTTTTTTTTCCTGTAATATAAATGTTATACATGTCCAAGTTTGAGCCACAGTGAAAGTTGTCTTGGTGTCTCCTACCACTCAGAAGTTTTGCTTTGTGAGCCTTCTCCACTCATTTTCTGTCTAGTTGTTACTGTGGTCACTTTGAAGTATTTTCTGAGTTTTCCATGTATTAGGGAGAAACCTACATGTATGCCAGCAAGCCCTTACTTTTCTGCTTAAAAATGTCAGTAGGTAATTCCTCCAGTATGAAGACACTACCATTCCTTGTCCAGGCACAGCAGAGATTTCTTGGGAGGTATGTTGTAATAGAGTAAGCAGTTTGCAATCGCAGCTAACCTAAAGGTTGGCTGTTTGAACCTACTCAGCAGTTTCATGAAAGAAAGGCCTGGTAAACTGCTTCTGTAAAGATTACAGCCAAGAAAACCCTATAGAACAGCTCTACTCTGTAACACGTGGGGTTGCCATGAGTCGGGGGCGGACTCCAGCTAACAACAACCTTTTACAGTAAAGATAGAAGAGGGTGAATTGAGGAGATTCTAAAGTGTTGCCTTCCCTTCAGGATATTCTTCCCTTTAGGGTGAGAAAGAGATATCTTTATTTCTCAACTTGGTAGGTGTGAGTACGCCTACACACCAGGCTTCAGCATCCTTTTCTGGGAATCCTGCTGGCCTAGGCAAAGGGAAGCAGGAAGACAGACTGGAAAAATTCTCATAGTCCTGTCATAGGCTATGGGGCCAAGGGGGCCAGGTTCCCATCCATGGTAGCTTCAACAATAGCCATAGATCTGTATCTAAAGTGCCTGTGCTGTTCCCCAGATACAGAAGGAAATGGAAAGAGTCAGGAATCCTGTCTAACCTTAGGTTTGGAAGAGGAAAGAAGTCTTCAGCAGGCACTAGGGAAGACAGAATTTCCTGGTACTTCCTGGATGGCATTCAGAGTTCTGGAAGAGCTCATACATCCCCTTCTGCAGGCACACTAAGACTGCCAGTGTCTGTTAGAGATTCCTCAGAGCAGCCTGACAGGCTCTTGGCCTGAGCCTGGTGGCCAACTGGAAAGTGCTCCTTTCCTGAGCCTGAGCACCTCCCACCCAGTTTCTCAAGAGTCTTAGCCCGATCTACGTGTCATGACACAGTCCTTCCGTCAGGACCATGAGAAGCTCTCCTGTGTTGACAATGCATTACAGTACCTGGCTTGCTACAAGTAGCTTCTTGATTTCTGAGTCATCCTCATCAACTGTTTTGGCATTTTGAGGTCGCATACTCAATGATGACTCTTTGTCATTTGCCACTGGGCCCTCCACTCAAAGAGGAAGGACATGAAAGTATCTGTGGGATATCCATGGGTATCCTCAAGATCTTGGTTAGTGGCTTATGGTTCAGATTGTCACACTGGGCAGAATTTGAAGCATAATTGTTGCAGCACTCCAGTTTTCTTTCTTCTTCTAGTGTTTTCTATTTTGCAGCTAAGAGCATCAAGTCAAAGGGAAAGTGTAAAATGGGAAAGGAGCTAGATATGCAACCTCCTGAGAGAGGCAGCATATAGATTTGGAGTTAGAAATCTGAGTTGAGCCTTTCTAGCCAAGTGACTTTGAGCAGCTTATTCTGAGCCTCAATTTCTTCCTTTATAAAAATGAAGGCATAACTATTTAGCTATAAGGAGTCTAATAAGGATTAGTATGAAGTAACATGACAAAGAGCTTGTTCCTTAGGTGCTTAATAACTGTCACTTTCACTTCCCTTTTCTTCCATCTCCAAGATCCTCCTTATGCTGCCATTTCAGTGGTTCCTGGAAGTCCAACCAGTAGCCAATATGGTAGAAACGTGGCTGCTGTGAAAGGGCTGTCCTACATCATTCCTGTCTGGAGCTGCACATTATAACATCAGGTGGTTTTAGGTCTTTTCTGGGTAATGACATTCTGTTTTTAATCTATGGAATTAGTTTTCCTCTTCTTGGTAAACAGTACCACCATTTATACAGCTGCACAGGCCAAGAATCTTGGAGTTCTCTCAAGCTGTTCTCTTTCTCTAACATCCCACACCCAACCCATGAGCAAATCCTGTCAGCTCCAACTACTCCTCATCACCTCCTCAGCTGCCACACTGGTCTGAACTACCATCGTCTCTCACCTAGGTCACTCTAAGAGCTTTCTCACAGAACTCCAGTTTCCCTTGCCCTCCCACAACCTATTCTCCCCAGGCACCAGGGCTATCCTACTAAAATAGAAGTAGAATCATATCATTTCTGTGCTGAAAACTCTCTGATGGCATCTCATTATACTTATAATAAAGTCCAAAGATCTCACCATGGCTTCACCAAGGTCCTGCTGACCTCCTGGGTCTCATTTCCTGAAGCTCCTTTTCTAGCTTGTTTGACCTCCAACATGCTATTCTTTTTGCTGGTCCTTACATACACCAAGCAAGCTTCTGCCTCAGGACTTTTGACTTTTGGCTCACACTCATGTCTCACTTCATTCAGGTCCCTGTTCAAATATCCCTTATTTTAGTTAGCTAGTGCTGCTGTGACAGAAATACCACAAGTAGGTGGCCTTAATGAACAGAAATTTACTTCTCACAGTTTAGGAGGCTAGACATCTGAGTTCAGGGCACCAGCTCTAGGGGAAGGCTCTCTCTCTGTTAGCGCTGAGGGAAAATCCTTGTTTCAGCTTCTCTAGCCCTGTGTTCCTTGGTTCCTTGGTGATCTTCACATGGTATCTGTCTTTCTCCCATTTGTGTTTGCTCATAGCTGTACCTAATCTGTTATTTTTATATCTCAAAAGTCATTAGGTTTAAGACACACCCTACACTAACATGGCCTCATTAATATAACAAAGAAAACCCTATTCCTAAATGAGATTATGTCCCTAAGTATAACCAAAAAAAGAAAACTAAACCTTTTGCTGTCAAGTCAATTGCAACTCATAGTGACCCTGTAGAACAGAGTAGAACTGGCCAATAGAATTTCCAAGGAGTGCATGGTGGATTTGAACTGCCGACATTTTGGTTAGCAGCCATAGCACTTCCATAAGTATTAGGGTTCTGATTTCAACACCTGTTTTAGGGGAGCACAATTCAATCCATAATTTTCCTCCCCTTACAAATTGCTCAAAAGAAAATTAAATACTTAAGTATAAATCTAAGAAAATATGAATAGAATCCATATGATGAAAATTACAAAATGCTGATGAAAGAAATCAAAGAAAACATAAGTCCTTGGAAAGACATACCATGTTCATGGATTGGAAGATTCAACATAGTAAAATGTTAATTTTTCCTAAGTTGATCTATAGGTTTAACACAATTCCTATCAAAATCTCAGAAAATTTCTCCATAGACATAGACAAGCTTATTCTAAAATTTATATGGAAAGGGAAAGGCCCAAAAATAGCCAAAACAATTTTGAAAAAGAATATAATGGGAGAATCACTTCCCAATATTAAGATAAAACTAGCTGCAGTAAAGACAGTGTAGTACTAGTGGAGGGATAGACACAATGATCAATGAATGGAATAAAGAACTCAGAAACAGAGCCACACAAATATGCCCAATTAATTTTTGACAAAGGAGCAAAAACAATTCAAAAGAGGAGCGAAAGCATTTTCAATAAATGGTGCTGGAGCAATTGGACATCCACAGGCAAAAAAATAAAACCAACTTAAGCCTCACACCTTATACAAAAAATCAACTCAAAATAAACACAGACTTAAATATAAAGGTAAAACTATAAAACTTCTAGAAAAGAACATAAGGGAAAATCTTCAGGACCTGGGACTAGGGAAAGAGTTCTTAGATTTGACACCAAAAGCACAGCCCTTAACAGAAAAAATAGATAAATTGGGCCTCATCAAAATTAAAAACTTGCTCTGCAAAAGACCCTGTTAAAAGGATGAAAAGGCAAATTACGGACTGGGAGAAAATATTTGCAATTCACGTGTCTGACAAAGACCTTATATGTAGACTATATAAAGAATCTCAAAATTCAACATTAAAAAAACAAACAACCCACATAGAAAATGGGCAAAAGACATGCACAGACATTTCACTAAAGAAGATATATATATGGCAAATAAACTCATGAAAAGATGTTCAGCATCATAAGCCATTAGAGAAATGCAAATTAAACCACAACGAGGTTATCACTACACATCTACAAAATGACTAAAATGAAAAATAGTGATTAACACCAAATGCTGGTGAGGATGTGGAAACACCAAATGCTGGCAGGAGGCGGAGAAACTAGATCTCTCATATGCTGCTGGTGGGAATGTAAAATGGTATAGCCACACTGGCATATAGTTCAGCAGTTTCTTAAAAAAAAACTACACATATACTTACTATACGACCTAGCGACTGCACTCCTGGGCATTTATCCAAGAGAAATGAAGATATATTTTCACGCAGAAACTTGTAAATAGTTTTACTTGTAATAGCTCAAAACTGGAAACTAACAAAATATCCCTTAATGCGTGAATGGTTAAACAAGCTGTGGTACATCCATACCATAGACTACTACTCAGAAATAAAAAGGAATGAACTATTGATACACTCAACAACTTGGATGGATCTCAAAGGAATTACGCTGAGTGAAAAGCCAATCTCAAAAGGATATCTACTGCATGATTCCACTTATGTAACATTCATGAAAGAACATAATTATAGAGCTGGAGAACAGATTAGTGGTTGCTAGAAGTTAGTGATGGGAGGGATGGGTGTGGCTATAAAGGGGTAACACCAACATGTTTTGTGATGATGGCACAGTTAAGCATTTTTTTGGTAACAGCTTTATTAGGATATAATTCACATACACAGTTGAGTATCTTAATTGCTATCATGGTTACACAACACTACACATGTGATGATAAAATTACATAGAGCTAGACACATACACAAATGAGTACGTGTGTTGTTGTTGTTATTAGGTGCCGTCGAGTAGATTCCAACTCATGGCGATGCTATCTATGTACAACAGAGCAACATACTATCCTCACAACCATCGTTATGCTTGAGTCCACTGTTGCAACCACTGTGTCAATCCAGCTCGTTGAGCATCTACCTCTTTTTTGCTGATCCTCTACTTTACCAAGCATAAGGTCTTTCTCCAGGGACTGATCCCTCCTGATAATATGTTCAAAGAACGTGAGACGTAGTCTTGCCATCTTTGCTTCTAAGAAGCATTTTGGCTATACTTCTTTGAAGACAGGTTTGTTCATTCTTTTGGACAAAACCCAACCAAACCTGCTGCCGTCCAGTTCATTCTGACTCATAGCGACCCCACAGGACAAAGTAGAGCTGCCCCATTGGGTTTCCAAGGATCAGCTGGTGGATTTGAACTGCCGACTGTCTTAGTCATCTAGTGCTGCTGTAACAGAAATACCACCAGCAGATGGCTTGTGCAAAGAGAAATTTATTCTTTCACAGTCTAGTAGGTTATAAGTCCAAATTTAGTGTGTCAGCTCCAGGGGAAGGCTTTCTCTCTCTGTTGGCTCTGGAGAAAGATTCCTTGTCATCAATCTTCCACTGGTTGAGAAGCTTCTCAGGCTCAGAGACCCCGGGCGTAAAGGACACGCTCTGCTCCTGGTGCTGCTTCCTTGGTGGTATGAGGTCCCCAACTCTCTGTGTGCTTCTCTTTCCTTTTATCTTGCAAGAGATAAAAGGTGATGCAGGCCACATCCAAGGGAAACTCCCTTTACATTGGACCAGGGAGGTGACCTGAGTAAGGGAGGTGCTGCAATCCCACCCTAATCCTCTTAACATAAAATTACAATCACAAAATGGGGGACAACTATACAATACTGGTAATCATGGCCTAATCAAGTTGATACACACAATTTTGGGGGGACATAATTCAATCCATGACAGGACCTTTTGATTAGCAGCCATAGTTCTTAACCAAAGGTGTCAATTCTTCTTCGGTCTTCCTTTTCCATTGTCCAGCTTTCTCATGCATATGAGGTGATTGAAAACACCATGGCTTGGGTCTTCAAGGTGACATCTTTGCTTTTTAACACTTTAAAGCGGTCTTTGCAGCAGATTTGCCCAATTCAATGACTGGTGAACTCTGAATAAGCTCAACGGATTATAACAATGTCTATTTCCTGGTTTTGATATTGTACTAACATTGCATAAGATATAATTGCATAAGATGGGGGAGGTTGAGGGAAAGGTGCCCAGGACTTCTCTGTACACTTCTTTGCAACCTCCTGTGAGTCTATAATTATTTCAGAAAAAAAAAAATTTTTTTTAATTTAAAGGCATTTTTAACTGCTTCATCCAAAACAGCAGGCCCTTCATTGCTCTCTATCCTCTTAGCCTGCTTTTTTTTCTTCATAGCTGACATTACAGTGTATATAATGTGTAAGAGATCACATGTATATGTATAAATTTGACTCCTCCAGCGGAATATACATTTAGGAGGGCAGGAACTTATTTTGTTCCCCACTGCACGCCAGTGCTAGAATGTCGCCTGGCACATTACATGTGTTGAGAGAATGCATGAGTTTACCTGGCTTCCTGTAGGTGTCCATCTTGCTTATTGCGTCTATACTTAAATTGGCCCTTTACAGCCTCCTTTCAGAAACATCTTTAATCAAGGCTCTCAGTTCAGAGGAAATTTCAATTTCCTTTTCCAGTAATTATATTTTAATAAATGCAAGTTTTAGTTGCATTATTTGCACTTTAATAAATGCAATATTTTAGTTGCATGCAGAACAGGAATAAGCATTTGATTCCATTCTGTCCATTCCTCCTTGACTCCAACCAGACAAGCCCCGTGGGAATATGTCCTCATTTAATGTCTTTCTGGGATAGTTAAAACTTCAGCCACAAAAAGGCAGCTAAATAAAGGTCCTTGAATCTGACAGGGTTGACCCCGTGTCCCTCAAAAAGAGCTCCAGTAGGCCAGGGCTTCAGACTGAGTTGTTCAAATGAAATGAAGCAAACGTATGAAGAAAAAGGAACAGTGTAAAGAAAAAGCCATTAAACTCTCAGCCATCCATATTACTACAAATGGTCATGATATGTTTTATTGTCCATCTGTGGTAGGCAAAATAATGGCCCCTATACATGTCTACATCCTGATCCCCAGAACCTGTGAATATGTTGCCTTACATGGTGTCAAAAAAATCTGTGTATCAATTGGGTTGGACAATGATTCCTGGTATTGTGTGAGTTTCCTATGTGTTGTACAACCTACAAGATTGGATTGTGTCTTGAGGCAATCTCTTGAGATATAAAAGAGAGAAGCGAGCAGAGAGACAGGGGGACCTCATACCATCAAGAAAGCAGTGCTAGGGGCACAGCGCGTCCTTTGGACCCGGGGTCCCTACGTGGAAAAGCTCCTAGTCTGGGGGACGATTGATGAGAAGGTGTACAGAGAGAGAAAGCCTTCCCCTGGAGCTGATACCCTGAATTTGAACTTTTAGGCTACTTTACTGTGAAGAAATAGATTTCTCTTTTTTACAGCCATCTACTTGTGGTATTTCTATTATAGTAGCACTCGATTACTAAGACACATGACAAAAGGGAATTTGCAGATGTGATTAAGGCTAAGGACTTTGAGATGGGGAGATTATCCTGGATTATTCAGACGGCCCAATCTAATCACACAAGTCCTTAAAAGAAGAGAACTCTCCCCTGCTGCAGAGAACCAGGGCGATGGCTGCATGAGAAGGACTCAACTTGCAGTTGCTGGCTTTGAACATGGAGGAAGGTGGTCACCAACCAAGGAATGCAAGTGGACTCAAGAAGTTAGAAAAGGCAAGGAAATGGACTCTCCCCTGGAATCTCCAGAAAGGAGGACATCCCTGTGGCACATACTTTGATTTTAGCCCAGTGAGAACCACGTCAGACTTCCGACCTCCAGAACTGTAAGACAACAAATGTAGTTTTAAGCACTAAGTTTGTGGTAATTTGTTACAGCAGCAATAGAAAACTAATACAACTTACTCTGATAATAGCTTTCTTTTTAGCTTTGTTTGTAGGTGTCATGGATTGAATTGTGTCCCCCCCAAAATATCTGTCAACTTGGCTAAGTCATAATTACCAGTATTGTAAGAGTCTGCCGTTTTGTCATCTGACATGATTTCCCTATGTGTGGTAAATCCTATCACTGTGATGTTAATGAGATGATTTGCAGCAGTTATACTGATGAGATCTACAAGAGTAGATAGTGTTTTAAGCCAATCTCTTTTGGCTGTAAGTATAAGGAGCCCTGGTGGTACAATGGTTAAGAACTTGGCTGCTAACTGAAAGGTTAGCAGCTCAAACCTACCCAGCTGCTCTGTGGGAGAAAGACCTGGCAACCCGCTCCTGTAAAGATTACAGCCTAGAAACCCCTATGGGGTAGTTCTGTTAATGCATGGGGTTAGCAGCATACAGTGTCCCAAACAGGAAAGCAATGGAGCTGTAGAAGGGTTCTAGGACCACGTCTGGAAATCTGCTGCCAGAAACCAAAGAAGTCTCCTTTCTCTGCCCCTTTTATCTAAGCCTCCATGTTCCTACCCCCAATTATTTTCATTCTTCTTTTTTGAAAACAGACATTCTGTTACTTAGTCCTTGGGGTGTAAGAAGGCTGAGCCACAGCTCTCCTTTGCTTTCTTCCTCTTCACAAGACTAGCCCAGGCTGTGACTAGAATCTCATTCTCAATTCCAAAGTTTCAGGGAAGGAACTCTGGCACAGTTTAGTTCAGGTGCCCCATCCTGATCCAATCAGTATGTCGAAGGGACCAGATTTTCTAGTATAAATATGGCTCCCCCAGACTCCCCTTGAGGCTAGGGAGTGTGGGAATTAGTTTCCACAAAAGGAAGACTTATTGTGAGCTGGACAGATGCACTGGAAAGGTGTCCACTCTAGCTCCCTATAAAAAAAATAGCTAAGACAAATATGATATTGTTTTTAGTTTTGTTTTGCTTTTAAATATTTAACTCTTTTACTCTTCTGGAATTCATTACAGTGTATATGATATGAGATACGAATCTAAGTTCCTTATTTTCCATATTGCAATCCATTTGTCCTAATAACTTTCATTACTGATGACCCCTTCCTCCATCGCTGTGCTGCTTTGTTGATTCGACAATGAGTACAGACAAAATGTTTGAAAATAGTTCTGGAATCTCTATGTTCTTCCATTAATCTGATTGATTTACCAGGTTCCTGCACAGTAGCAAGAAGACTCTGGAGGCTTAACTCAACCTGAGTTCTAGACCTGGTTACCCTTCCCTTTATTCGCTCCATTATCTGTGGCAGTTTAGAATATCTAATTACTTTCAATTTATTTGGATGGGGGGAGGGCTCACAAAATGTTTCTGACTCTTTTAGAGTGATGGACCAGAAGAAGTCTTCTAATGGAAGAAGCTGTTCAGTTCTCCTTTTGAAACTGGTCCCTGACCCTGTGACCATACCTGGCCTTCAGAAATCAGGAAAGGATCTGCCTATTATATAATAAATATGTGTCTGGCACACAGTAAGCACTCAGTGTTAGGTGGTTATTAGAATGAAGGCCAGAGAACACCTACCTCAAACTCTTGCCAATATCCAACATTAGGTTGTCCCTGCATCCCCCCTTCCCCTTTAAATCATAGTGAGGCTGGAAAGGGGAGGATATGGTAGGCTGAATAATGCACCCCCCCCCGCTCCCGCAAAGATGTTCATGTCCTCCTAATCCCTGGGACCTGCGTATATGTTGCCTTAGAAGGTAAAAAGGACTTTGCAGATGTGGCTAAATTAAGGACTTTAAGATGGGAAGATAACCCTGGATTATCCGGGTAGGTCCAATATAATCACAACGGTCTTTGTAAGAGGGAGGCAGGAGAGTCAGAGTCAGAGAAAAAGGAGGTGTGACGATGGAAGCAAAGGCTGGAGTGATGCACTCTGAAGATGGAGGAAGGGGGCCACCAACCAAGGAATGTAGGTGAACTCAAGAAGCTGGAAAAGGCTAGGAAATAGATTCTCCCTCAGAGCTTCCAGAAAGGAAATCAGCCCAGTAAGACCCGTTTTGAACTTCTCACCTCCAGAACTGTAAGATAATGAATTTGTATTATTTTAAGCCACTAAGTCTGTGGTCGTTTGTAACAGTAGCAATAGGAAACGAATACAGGTGGAATCAGAATTTCATTGAACACTGTGCAAAGTTTGCACCCCCAGACTCACATTGTACAGTTTGAGGTGGACAGAACCAACTGACACCTTTCTTGTCATGCCCCCACCCCCAGCCAGGTTCTCACCCACCCTGTGGGGCTCTTCTCTTGGCCTCTGCCCACCCAGCCTGACTTCTGCTGCCCCCAAGAACTTCCTTCCATTCGCTCACCTACAGTTTGCCCTCTAGTCGATTCTGATCGTGGAGACCCCACATGTGCAGAGTAGAACTGTGCTCCATAGGGTTTTCAAGGCCGTGACCTTTCAGAAGCAGATTACCAGACCTGTCTTCTGAGGTGCCTTTGGGTAAGTCTGACCTCACACCTTTTGGTAGTAGTTGAGCACTTAATAGTTTGTGCCACACAGGGATTCCCTAGATTTGATTAGCTGTTCTAAAGTACTGGTGTGAAACCCCATATGCCTGGAACTCGGGTTACTAGAAATAGGTAGAAATTCAGGTAGTAAATTAAGTTGAAACATGAAATAACTACGAGAATCTTTTAGAGATTTGGGGTTATTTTTCTCTTCCAGCATCAGGCCACATTTCTTTGGCATGTGTGTATGGGAGATTGAGAGCGAAAGAGAGAGAACCAAACTGAAATCTAGGAACATTGAGCCTGCACTACAAGCTTCAGAAAGGATCCCTGGTGGTGCAGTGGTTAAGCACTCACCTGCTAGCCCAGAGGATGGAGGTTCAAACCCATCACCTGCTCCTTGCTCCTCTGGAGAAAGATGTGGCAGTTTTGTTCCTTAAAGATTGGAAGCCCTATGGGGCAGTTTTACTCTGTCCTGTTAGCTGGCTATGAGTGGGAACAGGCTCAAGGGTAAAAGCTTCAGAACACTTGCTCAGCACGTTTTAAGGCCTGGGGCTTGGGCAGAAAATTCCTGACTCTTTTGTCCAAGCTAGATACTGCGAGACAGTGGTAAAAGCGTGGTTTGCAGTCTGAGAAATCCGGGTTTGAATGCTGGCTCTGCCGACCACGTTCCTAGTGTCTCTTACTTCCTCCGAGAGGCTCCAGAGGAGCTGGTGAGCCTCTCCTAGCCGGTGATCCGTTAGGATGCAGCACCGCCCCTTCCCCTACAGCTTCTGGGGCCGGGTCACTAAAAGAAAAACCAAAAAAGCCAAACCGTTGCCATAGGGTTGATTCCAACTCACAGTGACCCTACTGGGGAGAGTAGAGCTGCCTAATAGGGTTTCCAAGGAGTAGCTGCCGACCTTTTGGTTAGCAACTGAATGCTTAACCACTGCGCCACCAGGGCTCCCACTAAAAGAAGAAAAAGTATAAAACACGTCGCTGGCACCAAACAAGAAAGACTTCACTAAGAATGTGCACTGTTTTACTCCTCTCTCCCATTTTTTAAATAAAAAGTATACTTGAATAAAACATTGGTGATGATTTTTTTTCTTTCCGTTCTGCTACTAGCTGGGCGCTAAACCTTGGCAGGGGCCCCAGACGGCTGCTGCAAAGGGCCCTCCCGGGAACAGGGGGGCTGGGCTGGGAGAATCGGGGGCGGGAGCAACTCACAATTCTTTGTCTCCCCAGCACTGTGGGGACTCTCTCGGGTTTCCCTGCCCAGGCCAACGCCCCAGTCTGAGCCCCGGGCAGCAAGGGGCAGCGACGAGACTTCAGAGACAATCCCCGAAGTGGCGGGGTCACAGGCCCAGCCCCCGATTCTCGTGGGAGGGGGGGGCAGGGCCACTGGCGCCCTGGGTGGTCCCCGCCCTGCCCCTCCGCTGGGCGCGAGGAAGGCCCGCGCAGCTCCTGACGTCTTCTCTAACACCAGCTGGGCTGCAGTGCTCAGCTCCTTCAGCTAAAGACGGGGAGGGAGGGGCGAGAGGACCCAGCCTGGGGTGAAAAGAAGGCCCCCCCACGAAGAGTGCGAGCTCCCACTTGGAGACAGATCCTTACAGTCAAGTAAACCCTATGGGGCAGTTCCACTCTGTCACATGGGGTCACCATGAGTCAGAATCGAATGGATGGCAACTACCACCACCACCATCCTAAAAGTTTTGGGTGGCAGATTAACTTTAATTTGAAATTTTTTTTTAAATTAACATCAGTTTGAGGATAATATTCGACCTGTTTTAGACTTGAGAGGGCAGGGTTGTGGGGGGCAGGGAGGCAGTGTGCCTAGTTTGGAGGGAGGTGGGGGCAGGTGGTGGGGACGGGGTTCAGTGGCCTGGAGGGAGGGCCCAACAATTTCTTCTACCCTTCCCTTCTAGGTGCCAGAATGGAAAATTCATGGAGTCCAGCTTAGCCCAGGTCAACAAACTTTTATTGCTGTTTCTGGCTCCCCCAGCCCCAGCATGATTCCTGTTGCTTACAGTGTAGAAATACTGCAGGGAATGTTGGGAGTGGTGGTGCCGCCTCCCCTCCTCTGTACACTGCCAAGGTTAAAGACAACCCCACTTGGTGGGGAGAGAGGGCTAGACAGGGGAGGAATTCAAGGGCATGTATGGCTCAGTCCCACTTCTGCTGGCTGCAGAGAATAGGAAACCTGGTTCCAAACTTTTTTCAAAAGGGGAGAGGGAGCTGAATTTGGCTGCTGTTGCACCCTTGGCCTTGCTGCCATGTTTCCATGGAAATGAGGGAGGGGCAGGGTGTAGCTCACTCTGACTACCTGGGGGATGGCAGAGCAGGCATTTGGTAAACATATCCCCTTCCACTGGACCCAACACATACAACTGTCCCCAGTCAACCCCCAAGCTCACTGCCCACTCCACCTCCTTCCTTTCTGGAGCTGGTTTCCGGCCAGTGACTCCAGGCAGGGGCTCCTGGTGTCTACTTTGCACAGCTAGGACTCACTGACAACACTCAGAATCTGAGTATGTCCACCAGGCTCAGCAGCAGCCCTAGTAGAGCCGTTGGTTGCAATGCCTCCATGAGAAAGCAGCAAATGTGCCCTCATAACTCTCCGTGTACCTGCTGTTTCTCAAACAAAACTTAAAAAAACATAAACCAAAATGCTTAAGGTTAGAAGCAAGACAAATAGCTCCCTAGCGATGCTGTGGGCTAGGATAGGGGTCAGGCGGCACATCCTTCTGAGACTTGGGCAGCTGTGCACCCTGCCTTCTGCCCTTCTGAAGCTTGCTTCTTCCCAAGGGGCTGTCGCTGGGGGCTGGAATCCGAATCTCCACTTGTGCCGAGAGCTGTACCCACTGCTGTGGGTGGACGAGGCTCTCCTGTCGCCATGGTGAGGTGGATGCTCAGTACCATGGGTCAGCCTGGTGCTGCTGGTTGTAGAGCTGAAGCTTGATTTGGTCTCTGATCTGACTCACCAGAATCTGGGACAGCAGGATTCCCACCAGCTGCAAAAGGCAAGAAGGAACTGGGCTGCAGCAGCAACGCCTCTGCTCCCCTGACTGAGCAGTGTCCGCACCAGTCCCCCACCCCCTGCCTTCCTCCCTTCTCCTGTCCTCTGGCCCTCAGCAACATCAATGCCTTGACACCCAACTGATCCCCAGGTGCCCTCCCAAAAATAAAGGAGCCTTTGTGGAGTTTCTGGGGCCCACAAGTCTTACAGGGTAAATTACCTGGGGGATGGCGAGGCCCAGTGCCACACCGCCAAGTAAGAAGAGATTGCTGTGTATCCAGTTGACCAGTTTGTCAATACAGCCACTGGGGTAGATGACTTTACTAGCTGCCAAGTAATCAAGGGCCTGCATACCTTGGCCACACATGGTGTTGATCACTGCCTGAGGAGAGAGTTGGAAAGCCAAGTGGGACTCCCATTCCAATCACTTTTTGCCTCAGGCCCTAGCTGATGGGCTTCCCAACCTTCTGGACTCCTACGCTGGTAGAGAACACATGTGGGAGCCGCTGGGTTGGAAACTCCTAAGGGCAGACTTCCTTTCCTCTGAGAGGTTAGAGTCCAGATCTCGCTTTCCATCTGCCCCTTCTGAGCCCCTAGTTGGGCTACAAGAGTGCAAGGTTACCACAGCCATCAGATCAGGGTTAAGAAAGGCATCTGGTAGCTATCCTACAAAATTGACTGGTTAAGGAGGGATATCACTGCTGATGTCAGATAGATCCTGGCTGAAGGTGGAGAATACCAGAAAGATGGTTACCTGTGTTTTATTGACTATGCAAAGGCATTTGATTGTGTAGATCATAACAAATTATGGATAACACTGAGAAGAATGGAAATTCTAGAACACTTAATTGTGCTCATGTGAAACCTGAACATAGACCAAGAAGCAGTCATTTGAACAGAACAAGAGGATACTGCGTGGTTTAAAATCAGGAAAGGTGTGCATCAGGGGTGTATCGTTTCACCATACTTATTCAATCTGTATGCTGAGCAAAAAATCTGAGAAGCTGGACTATATGAAGAAAAACGTGGAGGAAGACTGATTAACAACCTGCGATATGTGGATGACACAACCTTGCTTGCTGCAAGTGAAGAGGACTTGAAACACTTACCGGTGAAGAGCAAAGACCACAGCCTTCAGTATGGATTACACCTCAACATAAAGAAAACAAAAATCCTCACAACTGGACCAACAAGTAACATCACCATAAATGGAGAGAAGATTGAAATTGTCAAGGATTTCATTTTACTTGGATCCAAAATCAATGCCCATGGAAGCAGCAGTCAAGAAATCAAGTGACTATTTTGCATTAGGCAAATCTGCTGCAAAAGACCTCTTTATAGTGTTAAAAAGCAAAGATGTCACTTTAAGGACTCAGATGTGCCTGAACCAAGTCGTGGTATTTTCAATTGCCTCATATACATGTGAAAGCTGTACAATGAGTAAGAAAGACTGAAGAAGAATGGATGCTTTTGAATTATGGTGTTGGTGAAGAATACTGAATACACCATGGACTGCCATAAGAATGAACAAATAGGTCTTGGAAGGACTGAAGACAGAATGCTCCTTAGCAGCCAGGATGGTGAGATTCGTCTCATGTACTTTGGCAGGTTATCAGGAGAGACTGGTTCCTGGAGAAGGACATCATGCTTGGTATCATGGATTGAATTGTGTCCCCCCAAAAATATGGGTCAACTTGGTTAGGCCATGATTCCCAGTATTGTGTGTTTGTCCTCCATTTTGTGATTGATGTAATTTTCCTGTGTGTTGTAAATCCTAAACTCTGCCTGTAGTTAATGAGGTGAGATTATGTTATTAGATTATGTTAAAGAACATTAGGGTGGGATGTAACACCCAGGTCACATCCCTGATCCAATGCAAAGGGAGTTTCTCTGGGGTGTGGCCTGCATCACCCTTTATCTTATAAGAGATAAAAGGAAGAGGAAGCAAGCATAGAGTTGGGGACCTCATATCAGCAAGAAAGCAGTGGTGGGAGCAGAGTGTGTTCTTTGGACCCAGGGTCCCTGCACCTGAGAAGCTCCTAGACCAGGGGAAGATTGATGACAAGGACCTTCCTCCAGAGCTGACAGAGAGAACGTCTTCCCCTGGAGCTGAAGCCCTGAATGCAGACTTCTACCCTGCTAAACTGTGAGAGAGTAAATTTCTCTTTGTTAAAGCCATCCACTTATGGTATTTCTATTATAGCACTAGGTAACTATGACACTTGGTAAAGTACAGTGCCAGCGAAAAAGAGGAAGACTCTCAACAAGATGGATTGACACAGTGAATGCAACAATGGGTTCAAACATAGCAAAGATTCTCAGGAGGGTGCAGGACCGGGAAGTGTTTTGTTCTGTTGTGCACAGGGTCACTATGAGTTGGAACTGACTCCACGGCACCTACCAACAACAAGAAAGTAGAAATGAGGATCCCCACCAGCAGATGCCCTAATCAGAAATGGCCTCGGATCACTGCCCAGGAGGAAATGCGGGGAGGACGGTTGCTCACCTGGTTGGGGGTGGGCAAGCAGCAGGAGTAAGGCACAGAGCAGCGCTCGCGGCTGGGGTTGTCATCCGAGCAGTTGAAGTACATGTTCAGGGACCAGTCCTTGTAGGAAATCCCTCCACAGCAGCTGAACTGCAACAAAGCCCACCCAAAGAAGTTACGGATCACCCGCCCCACACATTGAGGTCACCGGCGGAACTGGCAGAGCAGCTGGAAGTCTATGGTCAGCTTCTTCTGCTTGTAACTTCAGGTTGTGTTTACATACAACCTTGAATCTTCAGCTCAAGCTTCTCAGAGTTGCGTTCGTCTGAAGAAATTTTTTAAAGTTCCATTACTTTATATGTCTTGCTGAACTTACCGGAGTGCTTGATTTTACCGCTGTATACATTTTTTGTTTTACACATTTAACTGTGAATGCCTTGTGGGCAGTTGCTGGTTGTGCAGGCCCGCACAGCAGAGCCTGGCAAAAGGAGGAGCTCGACATACTGGCTGAAACAATTAAAAGATCAACTCCAAAAGCT
Source organism: Loxodonta africana (assembly GCF_030014295.1). Taxonomy (NCBI): domain Eukaryota; kingdom Metazoa; phylum Chordata; class Mammalia; order Proboscidea; family Elephantidae; genus Loxodonta; species Loxodonta africana. The sequence continues at coordinate 20,632,034 of NC_087349.1, forward strand.
TTTATCTCAAGTCAGAGAAAATGCAGGAGGGGAAGCTTCAGTATTGTGGGCCCATAATTACTCCATGAGAGTAAACAGGGCCCCAAAGTAAGTGTCTGCTCACCAGGGTGGGGGACTCAGCACTGGTCTCAAGAACTTTACACTTTAACTTTTGAATGGGTAATATTTTAAAATCTGCCCAGTCCATCCCCTATAGAGAACTACCATATGTGATTTCTTATGCATCCTTTCAGATTTCTTTTGCAAATATGAATCTATATTCTTTCCTTCCTCTTATTATTTTTTTTTAACACAAATGGTAGATTACTATATATACTGTCTGTCCTGAAAAGTACTTTTAAAGCACCCTGCTGTGTGTGTGTGTGTGTTTTTTACCAAGCCCCAAACCCCCTTCCCAGAATCTATTGCCTGGCAGGTGATGAGGGGGCCCACAGGCCTAGAGGGTAAGGCATCCCTCGAGATGTTGTCAGCTTTTGCCCGCAGCCTCCCAGACCACTAGCAACCCTACCGCCCTTCACCCATACCTCCTTCTGGCCATAATCAATGAGGTTCTGCAGATCCAAGTCATCTCTGTAGTGCACGATGGCATTGTTGATGATGTCGCTCACTTTCCCCCTTGCCTGCCAGAGACACCGGGGAGGAAGTCAGGACACAGGACTAACCCCTAACTGACTTCTCCCTGCAGAAATAACAGTAGGCAGTGCTCACCCATCTCTATGAAGTCAGCTTTGAAATCAGAACTTAGTCCTAGTGATGGAACATGGCCAGCTCCAAAGCCCACCCATCCCTGGCACTTCAGGTCCCCATGGGCAAGAGAGCTGCTGGACCCGCTGTTGCTACTTCTCTGACAGCAGCTTCTTTTTGTGGGCCCTCTGAGGCCAGGTGTTAATCTAGTTGGAGGGGAGGAAGAAGCTTCGTTTGGGCCAGGGGCAAGAGCCACATTTCAAGATAATCCAACATTTATCTTCCTCTACTCTATTATGTATTGCATTTGGGCAAATCTGCTGCAAAAGACCTCTTTGAAGTGTTAACAAGCAAAGATGTCACCTTGAAGACTAAGATGCACCTGACACAAGCCATGGTATTTTCAGTCACCTCATATGCGTGCAAAAGCTGGACAAGGAAAAAAAAGGCCGAAGAAGAATTGATGCATTTGAATTATGGTGTTGGCAAAGAATACTGAATATACCATGAACTTGCAGAAGGATGAACAAATCTGTCTTGGAAAAACTACAGCCAGAATGTTCCTTAGAAGCAAGGATGGTGAGACTTCATCTCACATAGTTTGGACATGTTATCAGGTGGGATCAATCCCTAGAGAAGGATATCATGCTTGGTAAAGCAGACGGTCAGCGACAAAGAGGAAGACCATCAACCAGATGGACTGACAAAGTACCTGCAACAATGGGCTCAAATATAGCAGTGGTTGTGAGGATGGTGCAGGACTGGCAGTGTTTCGCTCTGTTGTACATAAGGTTGTTATCAGTCAAAACCAATCTGACAGCACCTAATAGCAACAACAACATTCTACCAAGGAGCCATGGTGGTACAATGGTTAAGCGCTTGGCTGCTAACCAAAAGGTCAGTGGTTTGAACCCATCAGCAGCTTTGTAGGAGAAAAAACCTCACAATCTGCTTCTGTAAAGATCACAAGCCTAGGAAACCCTATGGGGCAGTTCTATCCTATTATATAGGGTTGCTATGAATCAGAATTGACTCAGTGGCACACAACATTACTCTACCTAGTCTGCCTCTACCCACTATTACGACAAAATACTTCTTGACTATGTAAAGCAGAGTAACTAAGGTTTCCTAGAAAGAGGCTTACTGAACTGAGGCACTGACCTCTAGTGGACATAAAGAGAATTGCATCTCTGGGAGCCGCGGGTGGCGCAGCGGTTACGAGATACTGTGAGCTATGACTGCTAACCAAAAGGTTGGCACTTGGAATCCACAAGCTCCTCCTTGGAAACGCTATAGAGCAGTTCTACTCTGTCCTATAGGGTCACACAGGAGTTGGAATCGACTTGATGGCAATGGGAGACTCAACAGATCTCCCATATCATTTTAGCCCGTATCATCACTAAGCCAGAAAAAAAATTCTGAATTAACTCAGTGGCTGTCCCTTTCATAGTTTTATGCCATGCTCTGTTACTTCCTGCTCCACTGCTTTTCCAAGGTTTCCTCTCTGTAGTCCTATACTCTGCCCCAGGCAATAATCTGCCCTTTGGGAAAGGAATTCTGGGATACAAGGACTGTCACTGAATAGCAGATCACTTCCAGACATAGTAAACAATATCCAAAATCAGGTTTCCTTTCCCCATTTCCTCCCCTCTGTTTATCCTAAGAAACAAATGTTTTTCCCACTAAACAATTAAAAAATAAAAAGAGGCTCTTCATGTCGTCTGTGGCCTACTTGGTAATTGAATTTTACTTAGTCATTTGATATTAAAGTTTGTGGATTATTTAAACCTGGTGTTCATGAAGTTACTTCCCTGTTGACCTCTCAGACTGTCAGAGAAAAGCCCCTCATGATCTTGAAAACCTCTTTAAATATGGTGATTTTAAAAGCCACTCATTCATTCCCAAGGAGAACCTTTCCAAGCTGGATGCTTATTGGGGGAAGGCTAAATGTGTGCAAGAACCTTCCCTTCCTCCACCTGGTTCACACCTGAGGAGGCCTCTTAGCTCCCAACTGATACCTCATCTGAGAAGACAAAGCCCAGGATACCAGCAGCCAGCTGTAGCAGGAACACGACGGTGAGGCAGAGAGAGAACTGTGGGAGGAGGCAGGAGGAGGGTCTGTTAGCATTCTGGAGGACCCCTTCCAGGGCTATGGGGAGTGTTGGGGGCCTACTTCTCCCAGATGCCCCCCACATGGAAAAGGCTACTGCCTCTGGGACACTGTCTGAGGTGGCCACCCTGTTCCTGGGTCACCTGGGGCTGAGCTCTGCAGTGAGGCGTGGACAGCACAGGTCTTGAGGGTGGGACAGAGGAAACAGAAGGGCTGTAGGAACGGCACCTGTCTTCATTGGAGCCCCTGACCACTCACCGTCTGCAGGAGGCAGATGTTCTCACGGAGGGATCCGATGCAGCCGCAGAAGGTGAGCAGGAACATGAGGACGCCTACCACAATCAGGAGGATAGCAGGGTCCAACGCCAGGCTGGCCAAGGCTGCTTCTGGGGGAGAGGCCGTCCCGGAATTTGAGCCTGATGCCAACTGAAGGGGCCCCCAGAGATGGGGTAGGGGTGTTCAAGAACTGTTCTATTTCCCCTGGTGGGGGGATCTACAGTGTGGTTGGGTGAGGGCCACAGGGAGTTAGTGTCCCCTACCATGGGGAGAACAAAAATGGGCCCAGAATAGTTTGTGGCATTTAACTTGAGGAACTAAGTAAGATCCTTTATTCCCTGGGTTTAAGAGAGGAGGGGCCGCTTTCACTCCAGAAAAGAGTTAGAATGGCCTTAGGCTCGCCAGCCTTTCAGATTCCGTTTCCTGGAGACTCAGTAGGAATGGAGGTGGAGTTACTCCAGGACAGAGCTGAGGAGGGGCTAAAGTTCTTGATTATTCTTGCTCCCAGAGGCCTGTCTTCTTTCCCAGACACCTCCTGAGCCTGAAATGTAGGCATATCTTAGATTCACAGGAGCTCAGGGGAATCCCGGTGAGCTGGCATGGGTGGCCCAGCCCCATGGAGCCGGCCTCTAAGATTTGGCCTGAAGAAGGCTGCTGCCTTTAGCCCCAGAGCTTATGTAAGAAGTACTTGAGGGTCAGGGCCAAGGGAGGTGGAGGAGGCAGGAGCAAGAAGAGCCCTAAAGGATGGAGAGGGACCTTTAGCTCACCTGCATGCTTCATCAGCCGAGCGTAGACACCCGCGGCCACCATCCCCAAGGCGATCACCTGAGCAGACAGGAAAAGGGCCAGACCGTGAGATTTTGGAAAGCTGTGAGAAACCCTAAAGAAGAGTAGCAGAAGGTGACCTCCAGGCTCAGAGGTGAGAATCTTCCTCGGTACCTGCCAGCGCTTTAGCATCCATGAAGTGCTTGTGCTAACGTGATCTCACCCGATCCTCACATAAAATGACCTTGTGAGGCAGATATCCCATTTTATAGATGAGGAAATCAAGGAAATACAAGGTTAATACAGAACTGTAGTTACGAACATAGACTTGGGAGCGAGTCAAACCTGGGCCTGTGCTGGGTCACGTTCTGAGCCTTAGTTTCTGTATTTGAAGATAGGAATTAAAAAAAAAAAAAAAAACAAAAAAAACCCTGTATCTCATGAAGATTACTGTGAGAATTAAATAAAATAACACATGGAAAGTATTTAGCACAGTGCCTGACAATAGCCACTTTCTATCATTTCTTGTAATTAACTTGTCCAGGGACACAGAGAAACTATGAAGTTCTAAACTCTAGACCATCTACCTCAAGGGGCAAGCCTGAGGAGACAGCACACTCCCAGCTCTCTAATCCTCTAGGAGGTCAATATGGTGTCAAGTGCAAGGGAGAAAGTGCACACCAGTGTGAAAGAGGGCATGTGTGTGTGTAAAACACTGGAACTACCTCAGTGAAGGAAGCTTTATCTTTATAAACCCGGATTCCGGTGTGGAGGAATGGACGAGTTTATGCCCTTCCAACATCCTAGCTGCTCCCTGAGAGAACGAACCAATCGGAGACTAACAGGAGTCCCCAGAGGGGCCTTTCCTGCCCCGAGGCCTCCAGGAGTGCAGAGCAGCCCCAGTGCATACCTCCCTTGGCCACCCGTTCTTTGTGCCCAGTCCCCAGGCTGGTGCTAAGCAACAGCTGGCTGTCACCATGGCAACAGCTGAGGCCAAGCTCTGGCTGGAGGGAGTTCTCAGCAGCAGGGACTCAGCCAACTCAGTGGGGAACAAGGAGGTTGGCTAGATCCCAGAGTCCTGCAAGACAGAACCAGCTGGAAAGAGCGACATTGGGGCTGTGGTGGGAGAAGGGAGCTGGGCCCCTATAATATGTAATAGGGTCAGACTAGTCTCTTAGTAGAAGTTCATGGGTGTTGCAAACAGTTGACACATTTGGCTGCTAACTGAAAGGCTGGCTGGTGGTTCAAATAACCCAGAGGCGCCTTGGAAGAAAGGCCTGGCAATCTACTTCCCAAAAATCAGCCATTGAAAACCCTACAGAGCACAGTTCTAATCTGACAAACGTGGGGTCGCCATGAGTTCGAATCGACTTGATGGCCACTGCTACTGATAGTCATTTAGCAGAGAGACATTTTTCCTTGTGGGCTTCTTTTATGAAGGGCCTCTGCCATCTGGCTGGGGTGGGGAAGACATTCAGCAGTAAATGGGAAACCCTTACTAAAACCATGTCTCTCAGGACCCTTCTCTGCCCATAGGCACAGCCCTCTTGCCTGACCCCATCACTTGCTTCTGACTCAGGGCCCGATGTCTTCTCTGCCTGGCCCCATGTTCTCTGTCCAGGAGAGAGGGAGCTGTTTGTGAGTGGTGTGTGGGGCTGGAGGTGCCGGCTGGCTTTTTGTCCTACAGCACACTCGGGCTCAGGGAGCTCAGGGAGGAGGTGGGGACACAGCACGACAGAGACCGCACTCAGCCCCAGGCCCAAGGGCACGGCCACTGACCGAGTGACTGAGCTTCTCAGTCTGCCCTTTAAACTAACCACAGCCAGTTACCGTTCTGAATCATTTTATGAAACTATGGAAAAATATGTATCTGCTCTTTATTGCTTGCTCCCAGGCTCCTCATTGTGTTTTCACATGTTAAATTTTAAGTAGGGTGCAAAACTTTCCACAAAGATGGTCTCTGATTGAATTCTAACAGCTAAAACAAGAAAGGGAAAGTAAACAGAGGCTGTGTACCACAGGGTAACCTAATTCCATTTATGGGTCTGTAATTAAGCATATAGGAGCCCTAGTGGTACAGTGGGTAAGTGCTCGGCTAACCAAAAGGTTGGCAGTTCAAACCCATGAGTCACTCCACAGGTGAAAGGTGTGGCAGTCTGCTTCTATAAAGATTGCAGCCTTGGAAACCCTATGTCCTATAGGGTCGCTATGAATCAGAATCGATTCGTCAGCAATGGGTGAGTTACACATATTCTGCCTCTATCTGTGGTAGGCAGAATAATGTCCCCCCAAAGATGTCCATGTCCTGATATCTGAAACTTGTGAGTAGTACCTTACACGGAAAACGGATTTTGCAGATTAAGTCAAGGACCTTGAGAAGGGGCGAGTCTCCTGGTAGGCCTGATATAATCATAAGAGACTTTATAACAGGGAGCCAGGAAGGCCCGAGTTAGAGAAGGAGGTATGAGGATGGAAGCAGAGATTGGAGTGATGTGGGGCCATGAGCCAAGGAATACAGGTAGCCTCTAGTAGCTACAGAAGGAAGGAAAACGGATTCTCAGAGCCTCCGGAAAGGACACAGCCCTACCAATACCTGGATTTTGGCCCAGCGAAACTTACCGTGGACTAATAATCTCCAGAACAGTAAGAAAATAAATCTGTGTTGTTTGAAGTCACTAAAGTTTGTGGTGGCTGGTTATAGCAGCAGTAGGAAACTAATACACTATCCAAGTCCAATTCACCAGCTGCTATGTACAAGGAATGCAAATAGGAGACAGGGTGCCTACCCTTAAGCAGTTTACACTCTATGTGTTCTATGGGGGTGGGGAGTGGACAGGAGCATTTATAATCTAAAACAGTGATTCTTAACCTTGACTGACCTTGGACTCATCTGTGGGGGTGAGGGTGGGGGCAGGGCACTAAAAACTCCTGGTGCTGCACCCCAAACCAAGCATATCAGAATCTCTGGCATTGGGACCCAGGTAACAGTAGTCCTTTATGTTTCCCAGGTCATTTCAACGTGCAGCCAAGTTTGAGAACCACAGCCTAAGTAAGGCACAATCGGCCAGCAATCTAGAGCAGCAAAGGCAGGCTACGTGAAAACCGAGATGAAGACTTTAATATGATCATTAATATTTAACGGATCATTAATGAAGCCTCTCACCTGGCACTCCCGGCTAACTCTAAAATCCCACGCTTCTGTTACTGAGCTGCCTCCTTGTCTCGGGGTCACAGCTCACCCTTCCACACTTTCGCTCCTGCCCCCACCTCCCACCCCGAATTCCTCAAAGCCGCTGCCATTCCAGAGTTAGTGCTGCTGTTATTAACAGCGCAGCGTTTTAGTGCTGAATAGGGCCTTGGCAATGCGCTCAACCAGTCACCTCTTTTTAGGTGATGATAAATGGAGGCCAAAAGAGGAGAAATGACACTTACGTAAGCACACGTGGGTGCAGAGGCAAAATCTGACCAAACCCAATTTTCCAGCCTCAGTCTGTTGCTCTTTCCACTGTCAGTCTTTGCTACAAAATCCTCATAACAAAATCCCCCAATGCCAGCAATACCTCCTTTCATGGCTATTCGCGGTCTGGCTAGAACGAAGTCTGGAAAGGTGGAAAAGCTAGATACAGTTTTAAAAAGAGCTGAGTCTAGCCTTTAGCAAAAGGCATGCTCCTGAAGAGCTGTCCATCAAATGATATAAAATAATTTGCACGAGCCAGTACCTTTATCCTCATGTAAGCCCTTGGGCTCCTTGGAGAAACGGCTGATTCTAGGAGCCCTGATGGCGCAATGGGTTAAGTGCTCAGCTGCCAACTGAAAGGTTGTCGGTTTGAACTCACCAGCTGCTCCTCGGGAGAAAGACCTGGCAATCTGCTTCCATAAATATTACAGCCTTAGAAAGTTCCATGGTGCAGTTAGTTCCACTCTGTCACAAGGGGATACTATGAGTCAGAATCGACTTGATGGCACCCAACAACAACAGGACTGAGGCAGGAAATATACAAGATGAGCCTGTAGCATCTTGTAGTGCCATAAAGTAAGGAAAACAAAAACAAAAACTCCACATTGTTGGGAGTATGCCAAAGGGACACAGGAGCCAACTGAAAGAGCTCCCAGTGGCCAACGCTGGAATGATCAGAGCAACAATATAAATAAATAAGTATTGGGTTATTACTTAAAGTATAAAATTAATATCCATGAGTCCATGCTGATATAGACAAAAGATAGAATAAATAAATAAATGAGGGAGAAGAGACAAATTTCCTGTACAGAAGAATTACAAATAATGTAGGTAGCTAATCTGCCCTCAAGGAGGTGGGGCATAACTGCTCACCCCTTAAGGCCTGTCTTTCTGTCTTCGTGACACTGACTTTGTTTTTGATACTGACATTTTTTGCTAAGTCCAGGCCAGTCATTTTGCAGAATGTCCTTCAGTTTGGATTTGTCTGATTGTTTCCTCACAGTTAGATTCAGATTAACCATTCTGACAGGAACACTACACAGGTAACACGTTCTTCTCAGTGCATCACGTAAGGAGGTACCACATATTAATTTCTATCACAGCAACGAGAAAAAGTTTTACTAACAGATGATATCGCTGTTCAACATATGTCTCTGCATCTCATAAAACAATAAATGGCAATACTCTAAATAAATTGTTTCCTAGTTTTCCATAAGATTCATTTGCTACTTGTCCTCTTCCCCTAGCCTTCTGCTAGCACTTGGGAGAAAATCGAAAACGGAGGAAATTCTCCCCATTATTTTGACTTTTTTTTCAGCAAATTGGGAAAAGGCAGCCATGATTTGATGTTTGTGAGAAAATCCCTTATTCCAGCCCCTAGGACATTACTTCAGGGCCATCTACCCCAGGAGAGGAAAGGTTACAGGGTTCCAAGTTGAGGCCGTTTCTCTCCTGGCTCTAAAGCCCAAATGCCAATAAGTATAGGCAAATCCCTTAGCTCTTGGGGTCCATTCCCACAGGAGTGCACTTTAAGGTCAAGGCGGTATGAAAAGTCACGAGCCCTGTGGGAAGGTCCTCAGTAACCACAGTGGGGTCTCTGTTCCTATGATATACATGAATATTCTCCGTAAACCATAAACTATAAAGGCATCATTAGTTAGCATCTCACTCTGGCTAACAGTAAGAATGTGAGCCAAAAGGGTTCTAAGCTGAAAGAGGTAAGGATCAAGGTTGGCCCTTACCTAGGCTCTATCCCCACCTACTGGCCACTCCCTTTCCTCCTTCCTGGAGGAGCACTCCTGGGGAGGAGCACTCATCCTAGCCCTCCACGCCCAGGCTCAGCAGATGACCCCTAGGAGCTATTTCCAACAATAGTGATACCTATCGCCTGTTGAGTGCTAAGGGACAGGCCCTGCGCTAAACACTTTACACACACTATCCCATTTAATTCTGACCACAACCCAAAGAGGTGTGTTAGTGTCTCTGGTGAACTGATACTCAGAGAGCTCAAACAACTTTCTGCAGGTGGCTCAGTTAGCAAATGGCTGCAGTGGGATCAGAACCCAGTTCTGTTTGTCTCCAAAGCCTCCTGATCTCAACGGCAATGCTGCCTTCCTATCTGCCTCACAGCAACCCCAGCACACGCACGTTCACCTCAGGGCCTCATGTGAGATGGGAAGAAGCAGCTGCCTGCAGTTATCTTGGGGAGCCAGCTGGTAATCTCAAAATGGGGTGGGGAATCAGGTGAAGAGGGGAGAGTAAGATAGCACCAGGAGGTGACAGGGTACCAGCAGGGATAGGGGCCGCTCTGAGAGAACTCCCTGTTGCACTGCCCTGAAAGGGGAAGGAGGGCCCGCCCGCCAGAGCAGCCTCAGAGAGCCCTGGCCTTGTCTGTCTTCCACATTCCAAAGTCCAGTCTGCAAGAAGGGTGTGCATCTGTCTCGAGTCCACACCTCTTCTTTGGAATCTCTCCCTCCTCTTTTGCAGGTGGTGGGTGGGGAGGAGACATCTGAGGGTAGAGTGACCCCCTGTGTGGGAATGAAATCCCTGTGCCCACTCAAAGGGAAGTTGGGAGGGAAGGTTCTCCACCTCCCGTTTCTCAGTTCTTTCTACCCTAATTTCTAGATGGAGTCAAAGAAACCACAGCCTGCTAGACCTAAAGCAGGCCCTCTCTCTTCATCCAGGCTCTGCACATGCTGGTCCTTCTGTGGTCACCTGGCTCTGCTGTTCCTGAGATGGCAGCTTACCCACGTGCAGCTGGCTCTCTGCTTTCCCTCTCTGGATATTGGATGGTTTATCCTGCTGGAATGGGGAGTCCACAGGGCTCATTTCCTCTCAAGAGAATATCTGGGGCCAACCCTTTAGCTTCTTCCTCAGGCCTTGGCCGGTTTTAGGTGGGTTTTAAGTGGGGAAGGGACATGTAGAGGAGCGGAGCCCGCAAGAGCTCACAGCAGTGTAGACATCCAGACTCACGGCCCTGGAGTTACTGGCCTGCTGCTACACGACTCTGAAAGCTGTTACACCTTGTTTTTTCTCTAACGGCTGCTTGAACTTTATGGTTTTCACTTGGTACAAGGCAAGCAGAGCGACTGGGGGAGTCAGGAAGGCATGCGCGTGGCCTGGACAGCAGACAGTGTGATTCTCATCTTCATTTTTGGTGCTTTGGCTTTTTTGTTGTTGTGTTTATTAAAAAAAAAAAAAAACCTGACTACTTCAATTACTGAAGCCTGCATACTGGATGGGGGAGGGAAGGGAGGAGAGGGAGAAGATGGTTCTACTTCCTAGTGTACGGGGAAGTGTGGTAGGTGGGTGTCAGCTTGTGGGTGGTGGGTGGCAGGAAGGGCCCCTCCAACCCAGGACAGGTCCTTCCTGGGCTTGACGACTGGCTCCTTCCTCGTGGTTTCTGAGCCAGGTTACAAAAGATGGTGCCACAGGTGTCTTGGGCAGTTCCAGGAGCCTTAGAGACTCTAATACAGTGGGCCCAGGTGGGAGAGTGGACTTCCTGAAGAAAAAGATGCCTCACCAGTGGCCTGGGTCAGCCTAGGAAAGACCTGAATGGTGGAGGATCAATTCCCCAAACTACCTGGTTCTGAGTGAGACGCTGGAGAGATGGCTGCCATTACTTCTGACCTCGCTTGGGGTAGGGGTGCTAGATCAAAGGGCCCGCTGCAGAGGCGAGCACAGTGGGATATGCCACCACCTGAACTCTCAAGGACTTGAAGTGGTGCTGCATCTTGAGAGACCAGTGTCCATGGAGGGGGCAGGGAGGAGGGAGGGAAGGGGAGAGGGAAAGAGGAAGGGAAGGGAGGAGGAAGGGAAGTGAGGGAAGGGGGAATGGAGGGGGAGAGGGGAGAGATCATGCCCCTAACCTGCAGGGTCTACTCTCTCACTGACCATTCAGTAAACATTCAAGAAGCACCTACCCTCCGCCACACAGTTGGGCACTGAGAATCCAGAAATGAATAAACCAGTCCCTGCTCTGGACCCCAAAGTCTAGAAGGGAAAACAGATGAACAAACATATACTGGGAGCCCAGATAAGAGGTGTGACAATCAAAGTATGTACAAGGAAGCCTGGGCTGAGACACAGGGGATGCGGGTCTGAGCTACTGGGCTCTGCTGGACTCAAAAGCCACCTCAACAGCTGCCCCAAGAGGCAAAGAGGACCAGCGAGGAAGGAGGAGGCAGCAGTGGCAGCACTAATAACGTTCCTGGCCATGTATGTCTGTGGCTGATAGCGCATGCTGCCCCAGTGTCTTCCCTCTGCACAGAGCTGTCTGACATGGGCAGCGACGGAAAGTCAGCTACTTCTTAACTGAAAGAAAGAAATACGTCTTCTGGGATCTTATGGCAACTACTCCTAGCCAATGGTCAGTAACCCAGCAACATGATTCTTGGAAGAGAATCAGAACTTGCAGGCAAAAGGGGAAGTAAGATTTGAAACATGAATAGGAGGAACTGGTCCTGGTCCCACAGGAGCCACCAGCTTTGAGTCAGACTCCAAATGCCCCAAGGGTCAGGGCTTCTGGAGCAGAAGGTGGCCACTGCCACCACCACCAGCTCTAAGTGTGAGCCCAGGCGATGCTGGCTACCTTCCTCATGTGTTCCAGGCACAGAAGCAGACCCCCCCTACCCCCAGACAACATGGCTCCCCAGCAGCTGGCCAGAACATGCACTCTGCTACAAAGGGAGCGGCCGACGGCCCACACATGATGCTCCCCACACAGAAGAGGGGACTGTGATTAGGCTGGGAAAAGCAGCCTGCAAAAAAGAAAACACAGTAGCCAGTCCATGCGGGGGGCTGGGAAGAAAGATGACCTGTGACCTACAGAAATCGGTCCTTCATCTCCAGCTGTATTTGTGTGAAGTGTAACTAACTCTGTGGCCCTCAGCTGGGGACCACAGAGTTAGTTACACTTCAAAATGCCCAAGAAGAACTGTCCCCCAGAAAGGTCAATGTCCCAGGGGTACCCAGAAACAAAGAAATTCTTACTTAGGCCTGGCCCCAGGTATTGAATAAAGACAACAGGCTCCAAAGTGATTCATTCACCTTTAAATAGTTCAGAGGCAGAAAAATGTTCTCCTTTAGAGGAGAAAGACTAAGGAACAGAGAGACAGATACACTGGCAAAGGGTCACACAGTAAGTTGATGCTAGAAAGAAGCTGGACCTCTTGTCCTTCAATTGTGCTATTTTTAGAGCTTCTGACTTTTTATGAGTCTAAGGAGGGCCAAGAAGGGGCTCTACTCTAATTTGGGGTGAGGCTACTTTGTCTAGCCAGGTCCTCTGACCTTGAATGAGGCATTTTTTGCCAAAGTAAATGGGTCAATTGAGCCAAATTCTCTCCCTGGCTTTGACTGCCCAGAGCCATTTGTCTGGGGGATGGGAGGGGGAAGGGAGTCCAAGAAAATGAGCATGAACGCAAGTAAAACAGATGCACCCAGCTGTTGTCGCCAGGGAGCTCAGATAAGGGGAGGTGCCAAAGACTCCAAAGGAGAACGCGACATCTTGGCTGATGGAAGAAGTCAGAATGAGCACCCGAGATCCCTGGGATGCCAGTGCTGGCTCTGAGTCCTCCAGGCTACCATGCCACTGGCTGGCACGCTCGGTGAGCAGTTCGGAGGGTTCACTCGTACTTGCCTTTAGGTGGAGTTCCCCTTAGCACATTCCCCACCCCTGGCAGTGCGGTGAGGGATTTTCTTCTGGTCTTCCCTAACCTCAGCTGAAGCAGAACCTAGGCCGTGGGGACTCGGATTGACTGTTAATACTGCTGACACTCCAGCTACAGCAGCAGCCATGTAAGCCAAGCACTTCCCCTAGACACAGAGTGGTTCAGTAGAAAAATCACCAGGCCACACCTGCTAACCAGCTGCTGAATCTTGGACAAAACAGTCACTATGTCTGCTTTAGCTTTCTCATATAGAAAATGCAGGTGCTGGGCAAGCTGTCCTCTAAAATTCGTTCGAGGGCAGTGCTGGCTCAGTGGCAGAATTCTCACCTTACGAGCAGGAGACCCAGGTTCGATTCCCAGCCAATGCACCTCATGCACGGCCCCCATCTGTCTGTCAGCGTAGGTTCATGTGTTGTATGATGCTAAACAGCTTTCACGGGAACTTCCAGACTAAGACAGACTACGAACAAAGGCCTGGTGATCTGCTTCTAAAAATCAGCCAGTGAAAACCCTGTGGATCACAATGGTCCAATCCGAAACCGATCATAGGGATGGCACAGGACTGGGGAGTGTTCTGTTCTGTTGTGCATGGGGTCTCTACCAGTTGGGTGGCAATCTGACAGCAGCTAACAACAACAAAATTCTTTCCAGTTCTAAAACTGAGAATTTGTTAGGAGCCCAAACTTCATTTCTCCCCAGAGTACAATGGCTGAGAGTGAGCTGTCATTGCCACCCTTGGAGATTTCTCTCATTTGTCCCAAGAAGCTAGCACTTAAGTTCTTTATATCCGTACTTCACACTGGGGCCCTTGTTAAACCTTTCCAACAACTGGCTTAGATGTCTGGTCTGCTCCCTCTCCTAGGAAACATATTTTAGACTCACAGTTCTCCCTCCTGCAGGTCTGAACTTCAGGTCTCAGGCAGAGGTGGGCAAAGACCACCAGCTCCCAGAACAGCTGCTCTGGTGTGGTAGGATGAAAGAGAAAAAGGAGGTGGGGGAAGGACCCTGCTGTATTCCCAAACCTGGGGGTGGGGGAAGGGGAGGGGAAACCAGGGAATCTCTAGAAGGGAAATAGGATTGAGCTAGCCTTTCATGATTTGGTTTGACCTCGGAATTCTCACCTCCAGCAGTTTTTCTGCCATTCCGATCACATTGGGCCTGATTTTATGGAGGGGAAACAGGCCCACAGAGGTGAACATATTTGCTCAGGTCAGTCAACAATTAATGGCAGAGTAGGGTAGGAATCCGGGTCTCCCTAGTCCCTGCCCAATATGCTCTCCACTTTCTCACACCCAAGCAGAAGATTCAGAAAGGACCCCTGGCCTTCCTGCTCAACACAGAGTCCTACGTCAAGAAGCTGAAGACTGTCAGGCCCCAGGGGATAGAGTCTGGTTCTGAGGAAGGTGGGGCAGTTCTGGGAGAGATATCTGCACCTAGAGGCCATTTCTGCCCTTTCTCCAGCCTTTGCGGGGGGAGGGGGAAGGTGGGCACCGCAGGCTTGCAAAAGCCAGAAAGAGATGATGCCCCGAACCCATCCTCTCTGCGGGAAAGGGGGAAGTGTGCAGGTTTGGGTTTTTTCCTTCCTTCATTGCCAGCAGGGCCTCCCAGCCCCAGGCCTGAAAGTCTCCTCATCATGAACCTGCCTGTGGGTCCGCCTTGGGCAGGAAAACCTGCTCCTCTAGCAAACTCACCTTTCTGGCCAGCCATGGACCCCCATCGATGGCCAGAGAGTACCCATAAGTCTTTCCTGAATCCCCCTGTATGTCCCCAACGTCTCCTCCAGACACGGTGACACTGTGTCCCCCCAGCCATAAATTAACCCAAAGTGTTGTCAGCTTAGAAAAGCAGGCAGTGCGGGTCCCCACACTCGCCAGGAACCGGCGTCCCGGGATGCCCCCTTCGCAGCCAGCGGCGGGCAGCCCCCTGCCCCCTCGGGGTGCCCCGTTGCCGAGGTCCTCCCGACCCCCAAGACTCACCCAGAAAAGCATATTGAAGAAGAAGAGCAGATATTTCACCAGCGGGTTGATGAAGGAGAAATCCTCGCCGTAGACGGCCGCCGCGCCGGGTCTCCGGGCCATGGCCCCGCTGCCGCCGCCCCCGGGGGCCTAGCTCTCTGCGGCGCCGGCCCACCTGCGCGCCCCGCGCCCTGGGGCATGTGCCGCGCCGCCGCGGGAGCTGCGCGCCAGGAGCTGCGGGCGGCAGGGGCGCCGAGCCTGCGTGCGGGGGAGCGCGGCCGGGGACCGCGCCACTGCCGGATCCACCGGAGAGCCCGCGGACAGCTCGAGCGACGGAGGCTCCGCCGAGGGCGGCGGAGGACTAGCCCGGCCCGCCAGCGCCCAGGAAACGGGCCCACCGCCGGCCGCCCATTGGCGCCCCTGCCGAAGCCTGACTTCTCATTGGTGCCCGCTGATGTCACTCAGTCCCCCTCCATCCCTCTGCTCCGGGAGGCGGGGGAGACACCTGTTCTGCGAGGGACAACTTGTTAAAGGGTCAGCGGCTCTGCCTCCCCCCGGAAGGAAAGCACCCCGGCTGCAGCTGCTCAAAGGGGAAAGGAGGAGGAGGAGGAATGCGCGCTGCATCGTACGCTCCTGTCCTCCATCCAGTTGCTGTGCACATATGCAAACACACATGCATTACAATCAACAAGTACGCACACTATGTTCAGCAATGCGCCAAAAACTGTGGGAATACAGGAGACTAGAGACAATCCCGAAAGGAATGACAATAAAATCTGGGAGACAAAACTAGCATACATTTAACAATTAGAGAGAATTTAAGAACACATGCAATCCTGGTTAGTAGCTATATATTTTAAATGATTATTTTGATATCTTTGGAAACCATATATCTGATAAGAATCTAATAACCGAAATATACGTAAAACTTTGAAAATTTATCAGCAAAACCACAAATAACCCAATCACAAAATGGGCAAAGGACTTGCATAGACATTTCACCAAAGAGGACATACAAATAGCCACCAGACACATGAAAAGACTCTCAGCGTATTTACCCATCCAAACCCACTGCCCTCAAGTTGAATCCAACACGTAGCGACCCTATAGGACAGAGAAGAGCTGCCCCATAGGGTTTCCAAGGCCGTAAACCTTTCCCTCCGAGCGGCTGGTGGGTTCAAACCGAAGATCTTTCTGTTAACAGAGAAGCACTTTAACCACTGCACCACTGGACTCCTCGTTTAGCCATCAGAGAGATGCAAATCAAAACCACAGTAAGACATCATCACTCCCACAAGGATGGCTAAGATAAAAATAAATAGAAAATAACAAATGTTGAAGAGGATGTGGGGAAATTGGAACCCTTATCCGTTGCTGGTGGAAATCTGTAAAAATGGTGTGGCCTGGTTTTCTGACCTCATCTAATTCAGGAAACCCTCTGGTGGCATAGGGGTTAAGAGCTACAGCTGCAAACCAAAAGGATGGCAGTTTGATTCCACCAGGCACTCCTCAGAAACCATATGGGGCGGTTCTGCTCTATCCTATAGGGTCGCTATGAGCCTGAATCAACTCTTTGGCAACTGGGTTTTGTTTGTTTGTTTGTTTTCATCTAATTTCACAAAGTGGGAGGGGAATCATTATCTGCATAGACAGCCCAAGGCTGATTGCTATGAGGTGGAGGTCAGGCATACCTCCACCCTCCAACCTTTTTATCAATTCTGACACCACCTGTCCCTCCCATCGCACTCTCTGCTTCTCTGCTGGGTTCAGTAATTCATTGCGATGGCAACACATAACTCTCAGACCATACTCACAGATATGTGATTTACTGAGGAAGTAACAGGTTATAATTCAGGATCAGGAGACATCCAGGACACAGCTCTTCCATCAGGACTGCCTCTTGTTAGCCATGCTGACAGGCAGGCCTCTCTCTGGCCTTTGGCCTCTTGGTCCCTCAGCCTAGCCTCTGCCCTGCTCAGGCAAGTGTTACAAAGCTCTTCAGCTCCACCAGGAAGTCTCGGCCTGAAGATGCTCAGCTCTCTCCCTCCGTGGGCTGGGAAGCCCACACGGCATCTCTTGCTCGTCTCCTGGTTCTGCTGCCTCTACTTTCACTGCTTCTTGTTCTTGCTACTGCTATGCTGCTGTGATGGTTAGGGTTATGTGTCAACTTCGCTGGGCCATGATTCTCAGTGGTTTGGCAGCTATGATGTAGTTTGGCAGCCATATGATGGTGTGATCACTTCCATGATGAGATTTGATGGAATGCGATCACCTCCATGATGGGATCTGCTGTGGGTAGCCAATCAGTCGAAAGGGAGTTTCCTTGGGGGTGTGGACTGCTTCGAATATATTAGTGGACCTTGTGGCAAGACTCATGAGCTTTTGTTTGCTCTGGATCCTGCAGCCGGCTCCTGTTTGTCTGACCTCTGGTTTTTGGTACTTGAGCTAGCAGCTTACCGGCTGTCTTGCTTGCTGGTCTTGGGATCTGTTGATCTTTGCAGCCTGTGAGCAAGAGAGCCTTGCTGTCTGACCTGCCAGTCTTGGGTTCACCAGCCCCTGTGGCTATGTGAATCAGGAGAAGCCTCTATTCTGACTCACCGACTTGGGACTTTCCAGTCTCTACAACTGTGTGAGCCATTTCCTTGATACAAATCAATCTCTATGTATATTTATATGCTCGTCATGGATTAAATTGTGTCCCCCCAAAATATCTGTCAACTCCTCTAGGCCATGATTCCCAGTATTGTGTGATTGTCCACCATTTTGTTATCTGATGTGCTTTTCCTGTGTGTTGTAAATCCTACCTCTTCGATGTTAATGATGTAGGATTAACGGCAGTTGTTTTTTTAATGAGGCAGGACTCAATTTACAAGATTAAGTTGTGTCTCGAATCAATCTCTTTTGAGATATAGAAGCAAGAAGCGAGCAGAGAGACAAGAGGACCTCATACTACCAAGAAAGCAGCAGGAGAACGGTGTGTCCTTTGGGCCCAAGTTTCCCATGCTGAGAAGCTCCTAGAACAGGGGAAGATTGATGACAAGGACCTTGCCCCAGAGCTAATAGAGAGAGAAAGCTTTCCCCTGGAGCTGGCACCCTGAATTCGGACTTCTAGCCTCCTAGGCTGTGAGAGAATAAATTTCTCTTTGTTAAAGCCATCTGCTTGTGGTATTTCTGTTATAGCACCACTAGATAACTAAGGCAAGGCTTTACTTGTTTTGCATCTCAGAAGAACCCAGTTTAAGACAGCTGCCATCTTTTGCTGTCTTTCATATTACAGCTCTCTCTCTCTGTCTCCTGGGTCTAGGAGGTTCTCAGTGCGAGGATCCTGGGTCCAAAGGATGCACTCTACTCCTAGCTCTTCTTTCTTGGTGATAGTGAGATCTCCTCCTGCTCTGGAATTAGCTCTGTTTTAAGCCTGGTGGGATAGCAAAACTGACCAGTCCCCTCATTAGTGTTTCATACACCTTATTTGCATGCTCTCACCCCCACAAGGGTGTCATATACCTTATTTGCATTATTAGCAAGCTGTCTAATCTCCTTGGTGGGCCACAAGCACCTTATTTGCATAGTCCCACCCAATCATTTGGTGGGAGTTACAAAGACTATGGCTAGAAGGGCCATGTTAAGTAATTGACTGCACCACAGAACGCAAAATGGTACTGCCATTGTAGAAAACAGTGTGGTGGCTCCTCAAAAAACTAAAAATAGACCTACCACATAACCCAGCAATTCCCCTTGTAGGTGTATACCCCAAAGACTTGAAAGCAGAGACTCAAAAGGAGGCTTGTACATCAATGTTCAGTGCAGCACTATTCACAATAGCCAAAAAGTGACAAAATGGTATATACATAAAACAGAATACTGCTCAGCCAGAAGAAATGACCTCTTGATATATGCTACAGTATGGTTGGAGCTTGAAGACATGCTGAATGAAATAAACCAATCACATAAGGACAAATATTGTATGACTTTACTTATATAAAAAGACAAGAAAAGGCAAATGTATAGAGACCAGAGTTTATTAGTGGTCACTGGGGATAAGGGAGGTGGAAAAAGGGAGTTAACAGTGATGGAAAAATTGCATTGAATAAGGGTAGGGCTGTACAACCGATTATTGTAATTGTTGTCAATAAGTTGTACACCTGTAAAAAGCTGAATTGGCAAAAGTTGTGTAATGGGTATATTTACAACAATGAGAAAAAAAAAAGGAGTAGCTGCTGAGGCTGCTTATGCACAACCAAACACCTCATGGGATTTGGTTCCTTAGTTTAGAGGTCTAGGGTCATGAGTTCATAGGGCATCCCAGTCAATTGGCCTAGTAATGTATTTAGTGCTTCTGTTCTATCTCCTGGCTTGTTTCATGGTGCCTGCGGTCTTAAAAGCTTGCAAGCAGCCATCCAAGGCACAACAATTCGTCTCTATTCACCTGGAGCAACAGAGGAAGAAGGAAAGTCAGGAATAGGAGGAGGATACGGAATGTGTGGCTAATTTCCTCCATGAACAACTGCCTCCTTTGCCATGAGACCAGAAGAGCTGGATGGTGACAGGTTATCATTACTGAACATTTTAATCAAAGATTCCATAGAGGAATCATGATCCAAAGGGGGAAAATGCAGAACAAAACCTCAAATTCTCATGGATTCTAGATTTTCTGGAGCTAAGGAGGCCGGATGAACCCCTAAAACTATTGCCCTGAGATAATCTTGAAACCTTAAACCAAAAATATCCCCTGAAGTCTTAAAACTGAATAACAGTTTAATATAATTAGTAAAAAAAAAAAAAAGTCAGCCTTGAACATTATGCTCTTTTAAGAATTATCTATATGGGATCAAACTGGCAACAGCCACTCAAAGGCAAGATAAGAACCTTAGGGGAAAGTGAGTTTATATTAACGAGAGAAGAAAACTCAGAAAAGGAGGAGGAGAATGGTTGCACAACTCGAAGAATGTAACCAGTGCCACTAAATTGTTGAATTTGTGTATGTTTTGCTGTGTATATTCTCAGCAATAACAGCAAAATAAATAAAATTTAGAAAAAGATCACCCTACAATGCCACAGTGGATAATGTGATACTCAACATGGGTGACCCTCATGTCGAGGACAATTAAAAAAAAAAAAAAAGCTTATTTCAAAAGCTCTATAGCTCAATAAAGAAGCCCTGGTGGCACAGTGCTTAAGCACTCAGCTGCTAAACAAAAAGCTGGTGGTTTTGAACCCACCAGCTGCTCCATAGGAGAAAGATGTGGTAGTCTGCTTCCATAAAAATTTACAGGCTTGGAAACCCCATGGGGCAGTTCTATTCTGTCCCGTAGCATCACCGGGAGTCAGTTGACTCATCAGCAATGGGTCTCTATGGCCCAATAATGGAACTCTGGAAAATCACAATTTTGGCGTCCTAATCCGTTGTTGTTTCGGTCCTCTGCTTTCCTTTAGAGCCTTGATCTACACGCAGGCCCTGTATGTAACATGTGGACCCAACGCACACAGGTTGAGGAGAGTGTCGGTGGTGAGCACCAGTGGCTGCCGTAAGTAATGGGAAGATGAGCCTCAGGGAGGAAGCTGACTCCACCACTATTAGCTGCATGGCCTTGGGTGGTTTCTTAATCTCTCCAATCCTCAATTTTTTTAGTGTCCAGTTGGGAGGGTCCTGGCCTTACAGTGTTGTTGTGAGGCTTCAGTGAGATAATGCGCTTAGCATAGGGATGACACATAGGGCTCAGTGAGTGCAGTGTTTAATTTTAACAGAATTTAGAATCCAACTGCACAAATAACTATAACACTTTTGGTGGAGAATTCGTAAAGACGTTGTGGCAAGTGAAATTAGGGGAGAATGAGATTTAGAACAGCAGAAATAGAGAGAAGGAAGGGCAATTCAGGTGGACAAAAACAAACAAACAAACAAACTGAACCATAGCCTGGCAGAGGAAAATACACCACGTGTTTAATGAAAAATAAGCAGGTTTGGCTGGAGTGCAGGGTGTGCCTAGCGGGGCAGTGGAGGGACTACTGACTGATACCAATAAATGTGGACTTGAGTTAAAACTGTGGGATAGCTTGAGTATTAGACTGAAGAGTTAGTGCTTTACTGATTTGAAAATAAGAATTTTGAACAGGGGAATGATGTAAGCCCTGCTGTTTGCAGATAGAGTGGGAAAAAGGTTGGAGGGAGAGAGGAGGTCCGTTAGGAGACCATTACTAATAGTCCAGATAATCAGAAATCAGGATCTGATTTAGGGGTAGCGGATGGAACTGATAGGAGAAGCTAGGAATGAAGCCATTGGGAGATAGAACCATAGGGCTAGGGTATGGTGAGGCATGGGAGCAGCGGTGGTCAGGGAGCACTGGGGGTGGGGAGACATGAGCCAGGTTACTGGAAGATTGGCCATTAACAGGCTAGATGATCACTTGAAGATCAGTTTTAATATGGGGAGAGGGTGGTATGGGCAGAAGCCCTGTTTCAAGAGATCAAGGACCGAATGGGTAGGCAAAGGATGGTGTCTTAGTTACCTAGTGCTGCTGTAAATTAAAAAGTTAAAATTGCCACAAGTGGGTGATGTTAAAGAACAGAATTTATTGGTTCACAGTTCTGAAGGCTAAAATCCAAATCAAGGTCTTGGCCATGTTATTCCTTCTGTGGGCATCTTTCCCAGTTCCTTATGACTGCCGGCAACCCTGGGCTTTCCTTTACTTGTAGATGGCTCCTCACGTAACATCTGCTACCCCTGTGTGTATGTCTGTGTCTGTTCTGCACCTTTTGTAAGATGCCAATGAGAAATGATTAGGTTTAGGACACACCCTACTCCGGTATGATTTGATTAACATGACAAAATAAACCCCCTACTTCCAAATAGGGTTATATTTACAGGTACAGGGGTTTGGGGGACATAATCAGTGGCATCACTAGGAATGGTGTCACCCCACCCACGGATATACATGTAAGTTTATTATCAGTTTTAATCATAGAATAATATGTGATAAATATAGTTGTAAATTGTTTACAAGAAATGTTTCTTAGATTATATGAATACTAACAACAAAATTGTTTTGTAAAATCTTTCTACATTGAATTACGACATTATTAGTAACTAAGCGGAATCCTTTTTTGATTTTTCTCTTTCTTTTCCTTTAATTACTACTTCATTCTCAAAAAAGTTATTGATATAGGTTCACAAATACTAATTACCACAATGTTGTAGCTAAAACACCAGAAAATTTGATAAAATCAGTGACTATAAAAACACTGGCAGCAACAAAATCAACAACGTGTACTTGTAGCGCATGCGGATGAGATCATGTGACTCGAAGCATCATCGTAATTGGGTAATAATGACAGCTCTGACTGGAGCGCATTAGAAGGGTCAAAGAGGAAATCAGCATAGAGTTTCAGCCTTGTAGGTATATTGGTACATGTAAGCTGGGCTTACGAAAAAAAAAAATTTTTTTATTATAACTAACTGCAGGGACTTTTTAGAAAAAATAATAAATTTCTGCACAAAAATTTTATAGAAAGCCATTTGGTGTCATCCCCTCTGACAGTGTCATCCTCTCTGACAGCGTCACCCCCCCTGACAGTGTCACCCCCTCTGACAGTGTCACCAGGTGCAGTCCACACCCCCTACATCCTCCTAGTGATGCTACTGGACACAATTCAACACATAACAGGTGGGTGCACATTGGGTACACATTTTCAGATGTTAGAGGGGTGGGGACTGAGACCAAGCTGATGAATGTTTATATTAGATGGCCTTCTAGAGGTCAGTTTTAGTACACACAGGAAGAGGGAGGCAGATCACAAGGGATCAAGGAGTGAATGGGTGGCAGAATGGAAGCTGTGGATGAAGACTGTGGACATCTCTTTCTAGAAGTCTGAAGGTTAAGGAAGGAGAGAAATAGGAGGACAGTTTTAAGGGACCTCAGAGGAAAGGGAAATTACTCTTTTAGCATACTAGAGGACTGACACGCTTGTAGGCAGCCAACCAAACAAACAAAAACCAAGCCAGCAAAAAGGTATTGATGTGAATAATGAATAGAACAAGATTTTGGAGTGAATGGATGGAAATGGGATCAAGAGTCAAAGAAATGACCACCATGTCCATCGTGGGAAAGTCAAGAACGGCACCCATGCAGTAAGAAGCTATACAGCTGCAGAAAAATGTATGAGGAAAATCTCCATGTACTGAGTTGCAACAATCTTTAAGATATGTTGCTAAACAAAAAAGAAGCAAAGCGTGGAACAGCATATATGTTTATATGTTTGTATATATGTAGGATATTTTACATTCTGTTTCAAAAAAAAGAAAAGAGAGACAAAAATAAAAATGGCTTTGTATTTGCTTGCATCTGCATAAAGAAACTCTGGAAGGACTATAAAATATGGAGAAAGGAGGTTACATACGAGGGTAGGGTGGGAATTAAGAAAATAAGAGAGAGACTTTTCACTGCGTGCCATTTTGTTTTTTTATGATTCTTGATGCATGTAGTGTAGTAACTATTCAAAACATCAAATTAAAAAATATTACATCCTTATTATGGAAAGCTATGCAGCCATTAATAATAAAGAAAATACATGTACCGACTTGAAAAACTTCCATGATATAGGAAGTACAAAAAGCAGTTGTAGAATAAAATATATAAAGTATCCAATAACGGGGGAATTGTTTCAATTTATTTCAGTTCTAAGAAGATATTTTAGTTCCTTGGAATATATAACTTGGCCACTTAAAATGAAAATCACAATTTTAACAATATCAGTGAAAATTTTCTCAAGAGCACATCCACCATATAAAATACGTGTAAATACCAACAGAGATGAAGAAAATGTAAAAGTGAAATCAGTTTCATTGATGTGATAAGATGTGTAGCAATGGTTAACTTTAAATTTTTATTTACTCTCATATAGGATTAAGAAAATAATTAAAATATTTGAACGAGACTTTTGTAATGTAAAAATCAAAAAAGAGTCATGTGGCTGGAACTAACCTTGGCAAGGCGTGTGAAGAAAGGAGCAGTATGAAGGAGGAGAGAAGGCGTGGACTGAGAGCTTCAGGAGGGGAGGAGCTGGAGGCAGAGAAGAGCAGGAGAACTGAAGGAGGACATTTCGTCAGCAGTGAGGGCCCAGCTTGTGACTTTGTGGTGATCCCAGTTAGCTAGGTTGGTCATTTCCTTCAAAAGTACTTGGTAGACATTACTGAATGTTTTGATTAAAGATTCTGTAGAAGAATCCTGAAAAAAAGGGGGAAGATTCAGAAAAGAATTTAAAATTCTCATGTAATCCAGATTTTCGGGAGCCATTGAGGATGGATGAATTCTCAAAATAATTGCCCTAAGATCATCTTTAAACATTAAACCAAAAATATCTGATGATTTCTTTAAACCAAATAATAGTTTAGCTTCGTTAGTAAAGAATATCTACCTTGAGCCCTGTTCTCTTTTAAAGAACTATCTGTAGGAGATTAAAATGACATACAACTGGAAAGGTTAGATAGGAAGTTTAGGGGGTAGTGAGTTTATGTTGGGAACCCTGGTGGCATAGCGGTTAAGTACTATGGCTCCTGACCAAGAGGTCAGCAGTTCAAATCTGCCAGGTGCTCCTTGGAAACTCTATGGGGCAGTTCTCTGTCCTATAGGGTCGCTATGAGTAGGAATTGACTCGATGGCACTGGGTTTGGTTTTGGGTTTTTCTGAGTTCATGATAATGGTGGGGGAATAATTCGGAAGAGAAGGGTACATTGTACAACTTGAAGATGTGATCGGTGACACCAAATTGTACATGCAGAAAATACTGAATTGGTGTATGTTTTGCTCTGTATATTTTCAATATAAAAAAATTCTTAGTAGACTAGAGAGTCCATCATAAGGAGTTCAAGTGCTGCGAACTGCAAAGAGGCAGGTGACTCTGAACTGGTTTTAAATGCGCCATTGAAAACCCTGCCTTCGGATTGTAGTACTGTACGAAAGTTAACTGCTTATCTATAAGACTAGGAGAATTAGAAGGCTTCCCTCCATTCTTCTCTCTGTGTAGCGTTTTTTGTTTGTTTTTGTTTTTTATTGTGGTGACTATTTTTTTTTATATATATATAAAAACAATTTGCCATTTCAACATTTTTTTACATGTACAATTCAGTGACATTAATTATTTTCTTGTTTAACCATGTTATAGATTCAATTGTGTCCCCCAAAACTATGAGTTGTAAATCCTAACCTCTATGCCTGATGGAGCCCTGGTGGCACAGTGGTTAAGAGCTTGGCTGCTAACCAAAAGGTCAGCAGTTTGAATCCACCAGCCATTCTTTGGAAACCCTATGGGGGCAGTCCTACTCTGTCCTATGGGCTCACTATTAATCAGTGTGGACTGGAGAGCAATAGGTTTGATTATGCCTGTAGTCGTGACTTTCCCCTCTAAAAAAAAAGCACTCTGAATTCAGATTTCTGGCTTCCTAAACTGTGAGAAAATAAATTTCTGTTTGTTAAAGCCACCCACTTGTGGTATTTCTGTTGTAGCAACACTAGGTAACTAAGACAAACCATACACTATTCGCTTGCAAAATTTTCCACCGCCTTTAACAGAAGATAAGTGCCCCCCAAGGAATGACGCCTTCTCTTTAGTGTTTTTTTAATTTGAATTTTTATTGACATATGCCTACAGAATGCATCATTCTCTTTTATTTATGTGTTTTTCTTTCTATACGAGTAAGTTCTTTTAAAATTGGAGATCAATAAAAATGTTCTATGCCCAGAGTGATCACAATTTTATAAAATAATAAGAATTGTGTTTATAAATGTATAGAAAGAAATGCTTTATAAGTAATGAGTATCTCTGCATGATGCCCAGAGTGATCACAATTTTATAAAATAATAAGAATTGTGTTTACAAATGTATAGAAAGAAATGCTTTAAAAGTAATGAGTATCTCTGCATGATAGGATAATAGTTACCTTTTATTTATATTACTTTTTCTTTTTTTCCCCTATTTTTTTTTAGTGAACATGTTTTACTTTCATAAACAAAGTGTTTTGGATTCTTGCTTCCACTGTTGATTAGAAATGTTTTCAAATACACAGGAAGATAGACCAAATAGTCCCAAAACATCTATATCCCCATTATCAAATTTTCACATTCTGCCATGTTTGCCCCATCCATTTTTAAGTTAAAAATTAAAAAATAGACATTAAAACATTTCACCCCAAATAATTAAGTTTTCATACGTAAAAACAATGACTTTTTTACATAACCACAATAACATTATAATTCCTAATAAGTTTAACAATTTCCTAGTATCATTTTGTAACTTGTTATATTCAAATTTCCCTAATTGAACCCAAAGTATCTCTTACAGCTAGTTAGTTCAAACTAGGATTTAATCAAGGATGATTCATTGCACTTGATGTTATGTGAGGTTCTTTTTAAGAAACCTGACTCCACTGGAACTTCATGGACAATCATGATGTTTCATGAAGAAGGTGGCATTTGAACTTGCGTCCTCAAGGATATGTCAGAATTGATAGGGGTACCCTAAATAGACAATAGATAAGTGATAACTTTGGTGAAGGGTAAGACAGTACATAATACTGGGAAGTGAGCACAGCTTGTCCAAAACAAGGTCATGGAAGCTCCATAGACATATCCAAACTCCCTGAGGGGCCAAATTACTGGATTGAGGGCTGTGGGGACCATGGTCTTGGGAATATCTAGCTCAATTGGCATCACATAGTTTGTAAAGAAAATATTCTACATTCTACTTTGGTGAACAGTGTCTAGGGCCTTAAAAGCTTGTGAGCAGCCACCTAAGATACTCCACTTGTCTTACGCCATCAGAAGCAAGGGAGAATGAAGAAAACCAAAAGATGCAAGGGGAAGATTAGTCCAAAGGACTAATGGACCACAACTACCACAGCCTTCACTGGACTGAGTTCAGCACAACTAGATGGTGCCCAGCTACCACCACCGACTTCCCTGACAGGCATCACAATAGAGGGTCCTGGACAGAGCTGGAGAAAAATGTTGAACAAAATTCTAACTCAAAAAAAGAAAAAAAAAAACAGACTTACTGATCTGACAGAGAATGGAGACACTCCGAGAGTATGGCCCCTGGAGACCCTTACAGCTCAGTAATGAAGTCACTCCTGAGCTTTATCCTTCAGCCAAAGATTAGACAGACCTATAAAATAAAATGCTACTAAATGGGCCCACCAATCCAGGGGCAAAGATGAGAAGGCAGGAAGGGACAGGAGAGCTGGTAATGGGGAATCCAAGGTCAAGAAGGGGAGATTGTTGGCATGTTGTGGGGTTGGCAATCAATGTCACAAAACAATATGTGTGTTGATTGTTTAATGAGAAACTAGTTTGCTCTGTAAACCTTCACCTAATGTACAATAATAATAAAAGAAAAAGAATTGATATGGATATAAGAGTGACAAGGTGATTTCGAAACAGACGAAAGTGAGCAAAGGTAAGAGAGATAACAGATGTGTTTGGGTGCAGCAAGCAGCCAAGTTTACTTCGATCAAAGGGAAGGGAATAATGGGGGATAAAATTAGCAAAATAAATTGGAGACAGATCACAGAGGGCCTTGAATGAAAGGAAAGGAAAAAAAAAAAAAAAAACAGATCATTCTAGTTCATTCTGAAGTCGTTTCCGGTTCATTTTGAAGTTGTTTCCAATGCAACTGGAGACTAGCGAGGCCCAGGTCTGAATTATCCCTCCGTGTATCCCTGGCACCTAGCAGAGTGTCCCTTGTGGAAGCTGAGAACGTATCCCTTGTCGATCTCTTGGTGCTACTGAAAGCTTTTTTGTTGGAGACTGACATGTTAATATCCCCTTTGGGAAGATTTAGGAAATTGGGTGGTACTGATGGTGAGTAGAGTAAGAAGTTAGAGAAGGGAGCTAGCTGAATGGGTTGGAGTAATTGAAGAAGTCTTCCTAGAGGGAATGGGAGCTTGGCTCAATTCTGTTTTAGTTATCTAGTGCTGCTATAACAGAAATGCCACAAGTGGGTGGCTTTAACAAACAGAAATTAACTTTCTCACAGTTTAGGAGGCTAGAAGTCTGAAATCAGGGTGCCACATCCACGGGAAATCTTTCTATTTCCGTTGGCTCTGAAGGAAGGTCTTTGTCTCTTTAAACTTCTGCCCCTGGGCTGGGGCAGATTAACCAGTATGCATGGTGTCATGGATTGAATTGTGTTCCCCAAAAATATGTGTATCAATTTGGCTGGGCCATGAGCCCCAATATTGTGTGATTGTCCATCATTTTGTTATCTGATGTGATTTTCTTATGTGTTGTAAATCCTATCACCATGACGAGATGGATTATCAGCACCTATATTTGTATGTTGTTGACAGTTTCTTTTGCCACTTAATTTTTTATGCTGAGTAGTTTTTCTTTATAAATTGTCTTCTCTTTTTCATTGTTGATTTTGTTTTTGCTGAGTCTTTATGTTTTTCTTGTATTTTATTTTGATGTGTAGGATTGTTAGTCTCCTTTGTGGTTACCTTATTACTTACCCCTTTTTTCTAAGTTTAAACCAAACTTTTATTTTCTATATCGCCTTGACCTCCTCTCCATATGAAAGACCTATGACTACATTTTTTAGTCCCCCTTTATTGATTTAATGCTGTCATCTTTCACATAATGATGACTCTGTTTTCCTGTTTTGAGCTTCTTTTTTTTTTTTTATCTTGTGATTTCCCTATCTGGGTTGGTATCTGGTTTCTCTGTCCCGTGTTCTAGTCTTGGATTGTTATCTGATGTTATTGATTTTCTAACTAGAAGACTCCCTTTAGTATTTCCTGCAGTTCTGGCTTGCTTTTTTGCAAATTCCCTAAACTTCTGTTTACCTGGAAATGTCCTAATTTCACCTTCATATTTGAGAGACAGTTTTGCTGGATATATGATTCTTGGCTGGCAATTTTTTTCCTTTGAGGCTTTATGTATGTCATCCCATTGCCTTCTTGCCTGCATGGTTTCTGCTGAGTAGTCTGAGCTTATTCTTATTGAATCTTCTTTGTAGGCGACTTTCATTCATCCCTAACCACTCTTAAAATTTTCTCTTTATCTTTGGTTTTGGCAAGTTTGATTATAATGTGTCTTGGTGACTTTTTGGGGGGATCTACCTTGTGTGGGGTTTGATGAGCATCTTGGACGGATATCTTCTCGTCTTTCATGATATTAGAGAAGTTTTCTGCCAACAATCTTCAACAATTCTCTCTGTATTTTCTGTTTTCCCTCCCTGTTCTGGTACTCCAATCACTCACAGGTTATTTCTCTTGATAGAGTCTCACATGATTCTTAGGGCTTCTTCATTTCTTAAAATTATTTTACCTGATTTTTCTTCAGCTATATTGGTGCCGGAAACCCTGGTGGCAAAGTGCTTAAGTGCTACGGCTGGTAACCAAGAGGTTGGCAGTTCAGATCTGCCAGGGGCTCCTTGGAAACTCTATGGGGCAGTTCTGCTCTGTCCTATAGGGTTGCTAAGAGTCGGAATTGACTTGATGGCAGTTGGTTTGGTTTGGTTGGTTCTGATATTGGTGCCAAGCATTTTATTTTCCGTTTCACTAATTCTGACTTCCAGTTCCTCAGTTCTGCTCCTTTGACTTTCTATTGAGTTGTCTAATTCTGAAATTTTATTGTTGATCTTCTGAATTTCTGATTGCTGTCTCTCTATGGATTCTTGCAGCCTATTAAATTTTTCATTATGTTCTTGAATAACCTTCTTAATTTCCTCAGCTGCTTTATCTGTGTGTTCCTTGCCTTGTCCTGCATTTTGCCTGATCTCCTTTCTGATCTCTTGAAAGAGTTCTGTATATTAATCTTTTATATCCTACTCTGTTAATTCCAGGAATATATCTTCATCTGGAAGATTCCTTGATTCTTTGTTTTGGGAGCTTGTTGAAACGATCATGGTCTGCTTCTTTATGTGACTTGATATTGACTGTTGTCTATACCAAAACCAAAAAAACCAAACCCAGTGCAGTCGAGTTGATTCCGACTCATAGCGACCCTATAAGACAGAGTAGAACTGCCCCGTAGAGTTTCCAAGGAGCGCCTGGTGGATTTGAACTGCCGACCCTTGGGTTAGCAGCTGTAGCACTTAACCACTATGCCGCCAGGGTTTCCGTTGTGTGTTAGTTATTAAAAAAAAAAAAAAACTTTTTTTTTTCTTATTATTGTATTAATTTATTTTACGTTTGCTTACTGTGTCCTAGCTTCTTGCTTTGTTTTGTTATACTCAAATAGGCTGCTGGGGTGAGCTAGCTTGATTATTGGAGCCTTTCAGGCTGCAATGTTCTGTCACCAGATGGCTAGAGCTGTTACCAGGTATATGAGCCTAGGAGTCCATTCACTTTTCTTGTATGGATTCAGCTCAGGTGTCCAAGTCATCTGTCACCACATGTGTGGTAAGAGCTTTCACCTATGGTCTTAGAGGAGCAGTGGTGATTGGTGTATGCACAGATTTCTGGTTGCAGCAGGGGGTCACACTCTGAGCAAGGCAGGGGGCCGACAACCATGCCCTGAGTGTCTGTGAGGAAGGCGCAACTCTGTTCTCTAGAGTGCACAGGTGGGTGGGCTCTGCAGTGTGCCATAGGCACCCAACGCTTTTAACTGTAAGGACTGGGAGGCACCACTTATCCTTGGACCCCTGTCTTGGGTGGCTAGGTGGTATAGGTGGAACCACCAGCCCTCAAGCCCCTGATGTGGGTAGTTGAGGACTCTGCTTAATAGGCAGAGCAGTGTCAAATATCAAAAACCCACCTCTCCACTGCACAGCTGAAACCGTTAAAGTCACACCTCAGGCACATGCATCTTTGCACTGTAACAACAAAGTCCTAGCTACTGCAATGGAGTGAAAGGCATTCAAAGTCCATGGATTTCTTGTGTCCATTCAACCAATTCCTGTCCCTTCCTGCCTTCTCATCTACCAAAACCTATGGGGCAGTTCTACCCTGTCCTACAGGGCCACTACGAGTCAGAATTGACTTGAAGGCACACAACAACAATAACATGGTTTTTTGTGTGAGAACAACTTTTTAAATGTAATTGATTCACTAAATTATACATGTGAAAAATGTTGAATTGGTAAATGGTTTGTTATATATATTTTCACAACAATTAAAAAATTCTCAAAAAACAAGAACAACTTTTAGTCCAATAAGAAAGACAAATTGAATAAACATTATTCAGAGCCTAAACAGAACTGGAAACTCAAGAAGACATAATCTAAGGGAATGTTAAATCCAAATTATATCGGATTATGTTCATTTCAAATTTGTTAGACAATTGGAATATGATACTGAGTACAATTGTGCATGTGAAATGGGAATACAGTTGGTAGTGCTCAAAAGGAAGGGAATAGGGATATTATGACACATTCAGAGAAAGCCTAGCAAATTTAGTTAAAGTTAATGAAGAAAACAGAACATTTGCTGAACCCACATAGGAAATTGTGTGCTCTTATCGAAGCCTGGGAGAAAAATGCTATCTGCTTCTGTGAAGATTTACAGCCTTGGAAACTTTATGAGGCAGTTCTACTCTGCCCTATACGGTTGCTATGAGTCAGAATCAACTTGATGGTAACGGGTTTGGTTGTTTTGTTTTTTTTATTGAAGCCTGGCGGTCTATCCCCCTTCCAGAAGAAGGTTGGACCCTTCTTGATTATATTTGAGTTAAGGTTGAAGGTTGAAGTAGAACTGAAAAACTCAGCTACATTTACTTTGCCGCCAAGCAAACGACTCAGACTTGTTTAGATTATTTGGCAGTGGTTCTTAAGATTTTCTGAGCACAGAGATCACCTGGGGAGTTTGTTAAAAAAAAAAAAAAAACAGATTCCCAGTCCCCAACCCCAGGAATTCTGATTCTTGTTTGGGGGCAAGGGGTTGGTCAAACAAGCATATGGGAAATTTACCTTCTTAAACAAGTATCCTGTGTAATTCTGATGCAGATCATCTGTGGAACATACTTTGAGAAACTTCTCTAAAAACTTAGCATCTAACTTTCACTTAAAGAACAATTAAAAAAAAAAAGAGGGTCAGAAAAAATAAAAAAGCTAGTATATAAGTTGGGAAGGAGTAAATAGAGTTAACTAAAATCTAAATTCTCAACTTCTCCCACAATAATACTGGATATACAGATTTATTTATATTTTAATAAAAAATTCTAGACTAAAAGAAAGAACCTAGTATCTTTCCTAAGGTAAGAACATAACTTGTACGATTAAATAGTGAGTTCTAGTTTAAAATACCTTTTTAACGTTTGTTAGGACTATGTTCAGGTAGAAGTAACAGAAAGCCCAATTGACAGTGGCTTAAACAAGTAAGGGTGTGTGTGTATATGTGTGTGTATGTGTGTGTGTGTATGTGTGTAAACAAGAAGTTGGGATAGACTGTCCAGTGCTGATACTTCGCACTCAGAGATTCAATAACATCCTCAAGGATTCAGGCTCCTTCTATTCCTCTGCTACACTAGTCTTAAAGTGCAACCTTCATTCTTATGGTTACAAGATGGCTGCTGCACATCCAGGCATCATGTCCACAGTCCAGATACGGGAAAAGGGGAGCAAAAGTGCCTGTCAGACACATTTGTTTCTTTTAAAGAATGTTCACAGGTGCCCTACCCAGCAAATTTTCCTACAGTCTCATTGGCCAGAACTGGATCACATGGCCTCCTTAGCTGCAAGGGAGTCTGGGAAAGTAATAAAAAAAAAAAATGTTAATTCACTGCTGCCCTGAGGTGAAAAAAATCAGGGTTCTATTATTAAGGAAGAAGGAGAGAAAGAATATGGGTAGAAAACTAGAACAATGACTGTCACAAAGTGTTTACTGTATGTTAATGCACCTATCAGGATATGTCTGTATGCAATAATTCAGATGTTGTGTGAGCCTAATTTTTTTTAGTTAAGGCCCACAGAATTAGTTATACATTCTCCATAAAATTTGTTTTGCAGCAAAGGGGTGGAAAGGCAAATAAGCCATAATCACTGTCCTTGAGGAGTTCACAATCTCACTGGAGCATCAGACACATATGTAACTTTAACAGAATCTTTTGGACCATCTACCCTGTCTCCAGTTACCCTTAACTACCCTATCCCTATCCATAGAGGTGGCAGCCATTTTGTACAATGTGATCCCACCATCTAACCCAACCCAAGTAAATTCTGACCTAAGCTGAATCAATCAATTTCTTCCCTCAAGTTTGGAAATGAAAACAGAGAGACAATCACTCTCTCTTTGCGTGGCTAAACTTCTAACAGATAAACTTGGTAGCTAAGTGTTTAGTTTCCTAGGACTGACATAACAAAATACAAATTGGTGACTTTAAAGAACAGAAATTTATTTTCTCACAGTTCTGGAGGTGAGAAATTCAAATTCAGTGCCTTGGTAGGGCTATGCTCTCTCTCTGTCAGCTCCAGGGGAAGATCCTTCTTTGTCAGTTGCCCCAGGAGTTTCTCAGCATTCCTCAGCTTGTAGACAGATCTTCACATGAAGTTTTTCCCCTGTGCGTGACTCTCTGTCTGCGTCTGTCCTTCTCTTTTATAAAACTCTGAAGGAATTAGGGCTAGGACCCACCCTACTGTGCTATGACTTCCTTAACTGAACTGATAACATAGGCAAAGAAAAACCCTATTTCCCCAACCATGGTCATATTCACCTGTGCACGGGTTAGGACTTCAACATATATTTTAGGGGGGAAAATTTGATCCATAACACTGAAGGACGGCCATGTTTTTTGCCATGGGGACTAGAGAGCAAAAAAAGTTGATTTTCAGCCTGAGAATGAACCAGTCACCTCGAGAAGAGCAGAGAGTAGAGAGGGATGGCTGGAGAAAGGAGTCTGTTTAGATCCTGGACTAGTCCCTTCCTTGGGCTCAGTTGCTTACTTGCCCTTAAGTCCCAGGAATTAACTTGTTATTTTTTTTAATAGATTCCATGTTAAGCTAGTTTCTCTTTCTTTCAACCAAGTAATCTTTATCAATATAACAGAAAACCATACAATAAATGTCATAATGAATATATGAGCCAAGTTCTATTGGAGTAGGAGGAAAAAAAGAGCTTGGTATTGCTAGAGAGGGAAACAAACCGTTTGCCATCGAGTCGATTCCAACACATAGCGACCCTATAGGACAGAGTAGACCTGTCCCATAAGGTTTCCAAGGAGCACCTGGTGGATTTGAACTGCCGACCCTTTGGTTAGCAGCTGTAGGCTCTTAACTGCTACGCCACCGGTGTTTCCAGAGAAGGAAAGTGGAATGAAATGAAGTGGGCAGGGAAGGGCTAGAGAGGAGAGAAATACTCTAATTTGGACCTAAAGGGATGAGAAAAGGTCCCTGGGTGATGCAAATGGTTTGCGCTGGTCTACTAACCTAAAGGGACCCCGCTGGTGCAGTGGTTAAGAGTTAGGCGTGCTGTGGCTGCTAACCAAAAGTTGGGAGTTCAAATCCACCAGCTTTTCCTCGGAAAGCAGTTCTACTCTGCCCTGAGTCAGAATCAGCTCTATGGCAACGGGTTTGGGTTTTCAGACTCACCTAAAGGTTGGAGGTTTGAACCCACCTGCCACCACCACGGAAGAAAAGCCTGGCAATCTGCTTCCATAAAGATTACAGCCAAGAAAACTCCATGGAGCAGGTCTGTGTATCACAGAGTTGACTCGATGGCAAGAGGCTTGATTTTTTTTGGTTTAGAGGGCTGACAAGGATTTTGCCAGAGAAATCAGGGAAAAGTATGGTGGTCCAGAGGTATGCAAGCACGTGATCAGTGGGAAGGTGCCAATACTCCAGTCATAGGTATATGTAAGGAGGGGAAGAGGATGAGGCTGACAGGGAGGCTGGTACCAGACTGGGCCTTAAGGCAAGGAGATAAGCATGTCCTTGTCATTGTAGTTTAAGGACCCCACACAGCAAAATTTAGGCTAATAAAGACAAAATAACAGATTAGGGCAACTCAAAATAATAAACCAAAAAAAAGAAAAAAAAACCAAACCCGTTACAGTCAAGTCGATTCCGACTCATAGCAACCCTATAGGACAGAGTAGAACTGCCCCATAGAGTTTCCAAGGAGTGCCTGGTAGATTCGAACTGCCAACCTTTTGGTTAGCAGCCGTAGCGCTTAACCACTCTGCCATCATGGTTTTCTTGAAGTAATAGGCAGAGGCAAATTGAAATAATTTAAGCAAAAGAGTAGGCTTCTAAAGACGATTTAAAAAAAATCTTTTAAAGACGATTTTTTAAAAAAACTTATATAATGGAACCAAGTATATATGAAAATAAAGAGAACAGTGTAATGAACTCTCATAAGCCCAGCACCCAGCTACAATAATCATGAGCTTGTGGCCATTCTTATTTCAACACTCCATTTACTCCCTTCACCACTGGATTATTTTGAAGCAAATCCAAGACATCACATCATTTCCAGAAGGATGATATTTTTAAATGATATATTTACTAGTCATCATTATTACATTATTAACTTTACTTCTAGGCAGGATTTCAGGTACTTTTCCTACACTGCAAGTTTTCAAAATGCATATTACGTATGATGGAATCAATGAATTATGAAAAGTGTGTTCATTGTGTTAACCGCTCTTGGTTATTACCCGATCTATTTCAGGAGCCAGCTCTGTGGGCAGGAAAAAAAGCATCACTTCCAACACATGGTGCTTTGTTTTAATACGTCTGATCTCTTTTCATCATAATAATGGGTGAAAAGGTGATGAGACTATATTTGAAGCCTGTGCTAAGGGTCATGCTGATCATGGTCAGAAAGAAATGCAACCATAGATACACAATCAAACACTGGATTTGCTCAGTGGTATTTAGATAGAGTAACTATACACTTCTAGCTACAAAAACAGCATTTATTACTGAAATTTCTGCAAGAAACAAAAAACCCCACTGTTGTGATGAATCTGAAATTCTCCAATTTCTAATTCCTTTTTTTCTCGATAAGATGTTATTCTTCAAATCACGTCATAGCTTTCCTCAAGCAACGGAGAAAGGAGTGAACTGCAAGTTTTGGGAGGGTGAGGACTGTGTTTTGCTCACCCTGCATCTCCAGTACTGACACATGGTTGTTGTTGTCAGTTAGCTGCTCTCAAGTTGGGGGGCGACACATGGCAGCCCCATGCACTACAGAAGGAAATACTGCCCAGTTCCACACCATCCTCAGGATCGGTTGCAGATCAGACCATTGTGATCCATAGGGTTCCCACTGGCTATTTTTCAGAAGTAGATTGCCAGGCCAGAGACATTTGGCAATGTCTGGAGACATTTTTGTTTTTCAGGATTAGTAGGGTGCTACAGGTATCTAGTGGGTGGGGGTCAGAGATACTGCTAAACAGGACCAGCAATAGGGTAAGGCAGATGAGATACCCAGGGCACAAAACCAGGAGTAGGTGCCTCACCTGCCTCACCCTAGTCTCGGCCCTGCTGCTAAACATCCTTCAATGCTCAGGACAACCCCCTATAACAAAGAATTATTCGGCCCCAAATTTCATAGTGCCCAGACTGAGAAGCCCTGGCCTGTAGTACCCCAAGGAAACCTCATTCAGTCTAGGCCACCTCTGGGCCATACTTCAGGTGAAGTAACCGAACAAACTACTAAAGCTATTAACAGCATCTTGAGCTACCATAGTAAATCCAGAATCTCTGCTGAGGGAGCTTATGTCAATAAATTTGGCCTAGTCCAGTTTTTTACTTCTTTTACCTTTATCACATAATCTGAGGATTCATTTCTACACATATTCCCCAGGCTTCTGTTGATATAAATTAGGGAAACAATACAACTCTTTCAGTGTGTACCTCACCTCCTTACAGGTTATCTTCTGTACCTCATCCTCTGGGGCCTGCCGGAACTTCGATCTACTATAGGTCTGGGAGCAATGAGAGATGGTGAGGATAGGTCTTTCAGAGCAACTGCAGTCCTTTGCAAAAACAGCTACCTCAGAGGAAGGCCATTATGTTTTCTTCAGGCAAGAAAAGACTATCTCCAATTCTTCATGAGATGGTATGGGAAAAATAAATAAAAATATTGAAATATGGTTGAATTTTACATTTCAGGTATGATCGGTTCTTTACAAGTATGATTTCATTACGTGATAAATGGAATTTGTCTCTTTTTTAAAAGAGAGCTTGGGTTTCAATTGGATTTCACAGGCTATATTAATTCTAATATCAAATTGGAGTATTTGTGGTCCAATTTGCTGGGGTAGAAATGACCACTGGCAATTGGGATCATTATTCATCTTGGATTACATGTCACCTTGATTAAAGGGGAGTCGTGACTCACCTTTCAAGGTGATGTGTTTGTAATAGAATACTGTTCTCTGTGATACTCTTTGTGTGCACTCACTGTGGATGAAAACCTATGATAATAGGTTTAAACTATTTAATCCATAAACAGCATTCGAATCCTTGATCCAGAATGAAGTTATGTGATGGGCGTCTTTAAACACATATAGCCAACATGCTGTGGACACCCATTGTATCTCAGTCCTGTGCCAAGGGCTGGGGGGTGTCACAGGAATAAGATATAGCCTTAGCCATAACCTTAAGGAGCACACAGTCTAACTGCAAGTTTAGTTAAATTATTTAAATTCAAAAAAGAAACTGGGCTCTGTTTTATCACTGATGATTGAACATAAATTTGAAAAGAATCAAGGTATTTCTGGAAACAACATACCAGCACTTCCTTAAAAAGAATAAAAGAATTTCAAACTACAATACAATGACCACACATTTGTTATAAAAAATACAAACAAAAAAAAGAAGAAAATAAAAATAATCAGTAAGCCCACTGCCTTCCAGACTTTTCTCTGGGCATATGCGTGCACGTACAGAACACATATTTTTTCACACACAAAAAATTTATTTAATGTTTTTCAGATACTTAGGTAACAGCAAGGAGAATATCTGGAATTTTTAAAGAAAAAGAATTCTGTAATTGCCTTTTGAACTATCCCTCATAATGCTGCTCGTTTTATTTCAGGGCTCCAAACCAGTTTGTTCTGGTTCAAAACCCTGCTGAGAATTTGCATTTCAAACAAGTTCCCAGGAGATGCCACTACTGCTGGTTAGGGACCAATCCTGATGTTCTGGTTCAAAACCCTGCTGAGAATTTGCATTTCAAACAAGTTCCCAGGAGATGCCACTACTGCTGGTTAGGGACCAATCCTGAGAACACTAGCAGAGCAGTGGTTCTCAAAATTTGTCACGCATAAGAATCACCTGGGCATCAGAATGTAGATTCTGATTCAGTATATCTGGGGTGGAAATGCAAATTCTCAGCAGTGGTTCGAACGGGAATAAACTGGCAGTAATGAACACTGAGGTGCATGTCGAGAGTAACGCTGGCTGTGATGGTTAGGGTTATGTGTCAACTTGGCAGGGCCATGATTCTCAGCCATTTGGCAGTTATGTGATGATGTAATTTGGCAGTTATGTAATGATGCAGTCATTCTCCATTTTTGAATAATGCCGATTTTCACATAATGACCTGGTCTTTGGAGCTTAACCATATTGATAGGGGAGCAGTAAGTATATTTTGAGGTTAATTCTTAGCGAGTGTTAGAATCATAAGTGTCCGCTTTGATGTAGAATTTGATACGTTTATCAGAGTATGTTTTGTTAAATCTGAAAATCTAAGGAAGGGAAAAGGGAGGATAAGGTATTTTAAAACAATTTTTAATGGCTGTTAAGAAGCAACAAAGGCAGAGAAGCTATTCATAAAAGTTGGATTAAATGAAAAAGTGGTCAGCGTTAATTTAGAATCTCTACGCATCTGGTACAATTAAGCTTCCTGGTTATTTATAAAACCGGTGGTTCCCAGTATCACTTCAATTTGCTCGCTCTTTTTGGCCACGTATATAATGGAGTGAGAGAGCTGAGCACCTCTGGGCAGGAGACTTGCTGGCAGAGTGGGGTGCCTCAGGGCACTTGTCAGTGGAGCTGAGGTTGCCGGCCCACGGAGCAACAGAGCTGAGTGCCTTCAGGCTGAGGCTTACTGGCAGAGTGGGGTGCTTCCGGGCACTAGTCAGCAGAGCTAAAGACCTTTGTAACATTTCACCAAGAAGGGCAGAGGCCAGGCCCGAGCTTGGACCAAGGGAAGACGCCTGTCCTGAGGGGGTGAAAGAAGGCCTGTCCTCAGGAGCCTGAGAGAAGCCTGTCCTCAGGGGGACAAGAGGAGCTGAGTGAGCAGTCCTACACTAAAAAAGGGAGACATTGCCTATACGGTTCCTGATCCTAATGTTGAGTTGTAGCCTGTTGATCCTGATTCTGAATTGTAACTTGTTACTTCTGCATAAGGAGCCCTGGTAGACAGTTCGAATCCACCAGCTGCTCCTTGGAAACCCTGTGGTCCAGTTCTACTCTGTCCTATAGGGTTGCTATGAGTTGGAATCGACTTGACAGCAATGGGTTTGGTTTGGTTTTGGGCTTACTTCCCCATAAACCCCATTGTTGTTGTTGGATGCCATCAAGTCAATTCTGACTCATAACAACCCTATGTACAACAGAACGAAACACTGCCCGGTCCTGTGTCATCCTCACAATCATTGCTATGCTAGAGCCCATTGTTGCAGCCACCGTGTCAATCCGTCTCATTGAGTGTCTTCCTTTCTTTCACTGATCCTCTACTTTACCAAGCATGGTGTACTTCTCCAGGGACTGATCCCTTCTGACAACATGTCCAAAGCATGAGAAGTAGTTTTGCCATCCTTGCTTCTAAGGAGCATGCTGGTTGTACCTCTTCCCAGACAGACTTGTTTGTTCTTCTGGCAGTCCATGGTATATTCAATATTCTTCACCAACACCACAACTCAGATTCTTTTTCTATCTTCCTTATTCATTGTCCAGCTTTCACATGCATATGAGGCAACTGAAAACACCATGGCTTGGCTCAGACACACCATAGTCTTCAAAGTCTTTGCTTTCCAACACTTTAAAGAGGTCTTTTGCAGCAAATTTGCCCGATGCAATGCATCCTTCGATTTCTTGCCTATTGCTTCCATGGGTGATTGTGGATCCAAGTAAAATGAAATCCTTGACAACCTCACTCTTTCCTCCATTTATCATGATGCTGCTTATTGGTCCAGTTGTGAGGATTTTTGTTTTCTTTACGTTGAGGTGTAATCCATACTGAAGGCTGTGGTCTTTGATTTTCATCAGTAAGTGCTTCAAGCCTACTTCACTTTCAGCTGGCAAGGTTGTGTCATCTGCACGAAGCAGGTTGTCAATGAATCTTCCTTATAAACTCCATAATCATGAATATTGTCTATGAGTTCTGTGTGGCCGTTGCAACAGATTACCTGAATCAGCAGAGAAGTAGAGAGTGCAATGGGAGGGATGGCTTGTGTCAGAATTGGTAACAAGTTTGGAGGGTAGAGTATGTTTGACCTGTACCTTATAGGAATCATCCTTGTGCTGATGTTGATCTTGATTATCCTCCCTACTCCTGAAGTCAGACAAGGAGATCCTGCTGTTTTTACATGGTGTTTTATTCCATTGTGCATGGGGTCACCATCAGTTGGGGCCAACTCCATGGCAACTAACGACAACAACCAACCCTCTAAATTTGAAGGAATAGATCAGTTTGTTAATCTGAAAAATTTATTTCAAATTAAAAAAATATACACGCACATACATACATATGTCAGAAACACCAAAACCCAAACCCGTTGCCACTGAGTCGATTCCGACTCATAGCGACCCAGTAGGACAGAGTAGAGCTGCCCCATACGGTTTCCAAGGAGTGGCTGGTGGATTCGAACTTACTTCTTGTGCCTCCTCAACACAATCTGTCCTGGTCTCCCTCCTGCCAAAAGTCACGCAGTCTCACCTCTTCACCTTTGTCCTCCTCAGAATCGACATAGACTCTGGGTTCTTCGTAGACTCAGCCAGTTCCAAATCCTCCTTCTTCAGACACATCTTCTCATGAGAGGTAGTCAAGATCAGTGGTTAGTAGCCATAGCTCTTAACCACTGCACCACCAGGCTATATATATATATATATAATTTTCCCTGTATTTCTAGACATTTGAGATCCTCTTTAGTGTATTTATTATACTTTTTTCAGATTAAATTTGGACCCATTGCTTGGGGGCTATCTGGGGGCTTAAGAAAAACATATTGAATATATTGTTTGAAAAGCTAACATACTGCTTAAAAATGAGTTTATCCTATGTTTCTTAATCTTTCAGGCACCCAGTATTTTATACACATGAATTGATTTAATTCTTTCAGTGACGGTATGAAGTAGTGTCTTAGTTATCTAATGATGCTATAACGGAAATACCACAAGTGGATGGCTTTAACGAAGAAAAATTTATTTTTTCACAGTTTAAGAGCTAGAAGTCTGAATTCAGGGTGCCAGCTCCAGGGGAAGTCTCTCTCTATGGGCTCTCAGGGAAAGTCCTTGTCATCAATCTTCCCCTGGTCTAGTAGCTTCTCAGTGCAGGGACCCCAGGTTCAAAGGATGCACTCACTCCTGGCTCTGGTTTCTCGGTGGTATGAGGTCCTTCTCCTCTCTGCTGGCTTCTCTCTTTTATATCTCAAAAGAGATTGACTCAAGATACAACCTAATCCTGTAGATTGTGTCCTGCCTCATTAACATAACTGCCTCTAATCCTGCCTCATTAACATCATAGAGGTAGGATTTACAACACATAGGAAAATCAAATCAGATTGAAAAATAGTGAACAACCATACAATACTGGGAATCATGGCCTAGCCAAGTAGATACACATTTTTGGGGGACACAATTGAATCCATAGCAGGTAGGTACTATTGTTACTCTTATTTCATAAATGAGGAAACTGAGACAAAGAGAGGTTGTCTAACTTACCCAAGGTTATACAGACAGCCAGAAAGCTGTTGAGTCTGGAGGTAAACCCAGATAGATTAGCAGTAGATCCGTTCATAACCACTGATCTTGACTACCTTGCATGAGAAGATGTGTCTGAAGAAGGAGGAGTTGGAACTGGCTGAATCTATGAAGAATCCAGAGTCTATTTCGATTGTGAGGAAGAGAAAGGTGAAGAGGTGAGACTGTATGTGACTTTTGGAGGGAGGGAGACCAGGACAGATTGTGCTGAGGAGGCACAAGAAATAAGTTTGGGGCTGGTTGTGGAAGGCTTCAAAAGGCAGTTCAGACGGTGTGTGCAGTGGGATACAAAGTTTGGAATCTGGAGCCTGGAGTGTCTTGAAGATGTTCTGTCTGTAGGATATCTGGGTCTGGAGCACATGGGAGAGGTCAGGACAGCAGCTGTGGACATCCAGGGTAGCCTCACCAGGGCATTCAGAGAGAGAGAGATTGGCCTTTGTCTGTAGAATAGGGTCCAGTCCGGGAGGTAACTGATCAATGGTGACCTCATGGGAAGCATAATGAGTCCACGGAGTTGGGACTGGGGTTATGGACTGCAAACAAGAAGGTTAGGGATTTTTCCTACCAGGAACAGCCTCATACCCATATAGAAATAGGTCACCGTCCATTTTTG
Source organism: Loxodonta africana (assembly GCF_030014295.1). Lineage (NCBI taxonomy): Eukaryota > Metazoa > Chordata > Mammalia > Proboscidea > Elephantidae > Loxodonta > Loxodonta africana. The sequence goes on from NC_087349.1 coordinate 20,674,426, forward strand.
TGTCCTTTGCGGGGCTCTATAAAGCTTCCATGCTTCTCACCCTTACCACCTTGCCTGAAATTTCTACCGTTCGCTAATTCACTAATCGCTTATTTTTAAATTAAGGCACTGAATGTCTTAGTAAAATGCAAATATTCCCAAGAGGGATAAAACAAAAAATCAAACCCATTGCCATTTATTCGATTCTGACTCATAGTGACCCTATAGGACAGAGTAGAACTGCCTCCATTGAATGTCCAAGGCTGTAAATCTTTTACCAAGTAGACTGCCACATCTTTCTCCCGCCTAGCAGTTGATGGGTTCTAACTGCTGGTCTTTCGGTTAGTGGCCAAGGGGTTAACCACTGCACTATCAGGGCTTCTTCCACCCAACTCAACATCGGTACTTCGTACCTTAGAAGTTACACTTTATCGAAACATTTATTCTGTCCACCCTCCCCCTCCTCCAGTCAAGTCACCCAGAAATCAAAGGGTGGCAGAGTTCGGGCAGAATCTCGTGTGTTTAAAATTCTTCCACTCCAATTTTGGGATGAAACTGTTTCAAACGCGTCAAGGAGTAGAACTAAATCAGTCCCCGAAGGAAACATTTGTTATTTTTCCAAGCCCAGCATTCATTTCTCCCTTCTACTACCAACATTCTAGACTTCCTCAGTAAAATCACCCTACTGTCTCTCTCAGGCCAAGAGTGTAAGGGGAGTGCTACCCCTAGGCACCAGAGTATGTGACTCAGCTCTGGCCAATCAAAACACAAAGGGATAGCCATGTGATCCAAATGGGCCCAATCAGAATGAATCCTAGAGTATGGTGGGAGGAGGGGAACATTAGTGAAAGAGATTCCTGATGTCTTTTTTGCTGGGACCCCCTAGCAGTACGGATAACCTCCTGCTGCTGGTGTTGGGGGCCTCCCCAGGAATCCTGAGAGAGAAGGTCACACTGAGGGGAGGCAGAGCTGACAGATGGGGTTAAACCAAATCCTGATGACATTGTTCAAGCTCCAAGGTCCAAAAGTACCTGAAATCAGTCCTATCCTTAATTATGTGAGTCAATAAATTAGAATTTTTTGGGTGTTTTGTTTGTTTGTTTTGCTGAAGTCACTTTGAAATGGATTTTCAGTCACCTCATAACTGAAAAAGTACTGACTGGGACATCATTCTCCACAGTTATGTAGCTATAAACATCAACAAAGTCCACGTTTTCTTAGTGATTCACCCCGTATGGAAGATCACTGTGATGTAGCCAGATCTAGGACATTGTTTTTACAGCTTAGCTATTGACTTCTTTACTTCTAGCAACTGCTTAATGACCTCCTTTCAGCAGCTCCAGCAGAGAGAAGCTCAGTGGGGCTCTTTTAAAAGTGAGTTGTGAAGGCCGATTATGCTATCAGGGCCATATCCCCATTTCCACAGTTGGCCTGGTCAGTCACCTCATACTGTGTGCTGCTCTTCTTCTAGTGCTAGACCCTATGAAGAACCCACTACTAGCTCCTTACTGAGGTGGGGAAATAACCCCAAGAAGTTTGGCTCTCTAAGCTTGGGGCAACCAAGAAATGAGTCAGCTTTCTGGAGAAAACCGTCCTTCCCACAGTACGTGATTCACCATCTCTACCAAGCCCCCACCCCCACCTCAGGGAGGCCTATGCTTTTCTTTCAAGAGCATAATAACTTGTATTTGAAAAGCACTGAAATGCTGTACTTCTTTCAAAGTACTTGTGCATTCATTATCTCATTAGGATACCAGATTTGCTATTTTTTCTTCAGATTCATTTTTTTTTATCTCAAATCCAGCAGAGAAATTTTTTATGTGGCTTTCAATGAGCTTTGAAAGGAGAAAATCAGAACTCAATCTAAGAGCGAGGCTTTCCTAGGACCTCAAATATAACCCTTCTCTCATTCTAAAAATAATAAGGACCAGAAGCATAGAGGAGCAGAGGCTAAACTCTAAAAACGTTCTGTGAAAATTGAAATCTAGGTTCTAGTTCCCAATCTGCCTCTAAGTAGCTGTGTGACTTGGACAAGCCCCTTAATCTCTCTGTATCTCAGTTTTTATCTTTGTAAAATGGCAGCATTGGGGCTTCCTTGGTGAAGTTGGCCTTGAAATTTTCTGAAGGCACTTAAAGCTCTGACATGTTATGACTTGGGGAACTGTAGAGCCTAAAGGGGCTGATTTATACACAAGTTGTCGTGTTTTTATGAGCCCAGTCACTATTTTGGTGTGTGTAGGGGAGACACCTGCCCAGGGTATTAGGAGGCATAACACAGTGGGATGTTCAGCTGAGAAGAGCTGACTCCCCAGAGACTCCAAGGCCCTCTGCCTTAGGTTCCTAGTGTTATTGCAACAGAAATACCACAAGTGGGTGGCTTTAAAGAACACAAATTTATTTTCTCAGAGTTCAGGAGGCTAGAAGTCTACATTCAGGACACTGGCTCTAGGAGAAGGCTCCCTCTCTCTGTTGGCTCTGAGGGAAGATCCTTGACTTTTTCAGCTTCTGTAGCCCCAGCGTTCTCAGTTCCTTGGTGATCTTTATGTGGCATCTATCTACATTCCTCCATTTGTGCTTGCTTGTTTCTTTGTGCTGCTCCTTATAACTCAGAAGTGATTAGGTTTAGTACATAAATGACACTAATGTGGTCTCATTAACATAACAACGAAAACTCGATTGTCAAATGGGATTACATCTACAGGTATAGGGGTTAAGACTCCAGCACATATTTTGAGGGGACAACCTCCTCAGGACCACCTCTGATGGTAATTGGTGGTGGTTAGTTGATTAAATGAAGAGCAAGTGCCTGACCACTCATGAAGCACTGGCTTCTTGATAGATTAGGAAACCTTGCCGGTTGTGGGAGGAGGCATAGGCAGATGTCAGATTGGTTCTTGGAAGCAGAGGGAAGTGGAACATGGAACATTCTCCTGGGGACACGGCCTCTGTAGGGCTTGGCAGGCCAGGGTAGTAAGCCCTATGTAGCAATACAAAGACTGGCCCAAGACATTTTTCTGGCTGAGTTCAGTCTCTTCTTCATAGTCCTTTGCTTCAACAAACTCTTTATGCCCAGGGGGGAAGTGAAAGGGTCGCCCATCCCATAAAAAGCCCTTTCTGTTTGACCATACTCTCCAGTGTATCTTGGCTCTTCCTTCCATTTCCAATGGCTACTTTGAGAAACTAGGATGTCAGTGGTTCATCTTGTCTCACTAGTGCCTCAATTATGTATTCTTTGAGAGTGGAGTCTCTATGTATGTCAGGCTGCTCCCCACCTCGCTCACGACTGTTTTGGCTGTAGACCCTTCTTCAACATGTCCCCTCCTGCCACCAAAAAGAAAAAATCGAAATAATCAACTACCACCACTGCTAATAGCGACAAAACCTTAACAATTCCATTATGCTTCTTGTCCTCTCCGGAAGTTTTTCCTTGTTCCTAAACCAATTCATGCTAATGTGCTGATAGCTGCGAAGGCTTATTACTTGTCACACCCTCCAAACTGAAAATCGATTTGCATTTTAACAGTGAACATTGGATCCAGCTTGGCAGAAACCAGCACACTCAGGGAAAAAACTTGTTTCAGGGTCCACCATCAGACCTATGAGGGGAGATATTTTGCCCTTAAGGAAGGACCTTCTCACTCCCTGAAATTATTGAGAGGCGGCTGGGTACTGGTGAAGTACAGCTACTGGAGGCAGTCTGGCCAATCAGGCCTTCCCCTGAGCCAGCAGAGCCATCCTATTCGTAATCAAACCAGTGGCTTTAATACTCAGAACAAAATTTGCCATATTGCATATGCCAATCTCCTTGCCTTTCACAATGTTATTTTGTTGTTCCTGGACTCTTCTCTTTCCCTCCTTAAATCCTGACCAGCCTGGGATGTTCCTGGCTCTGTATGCGGTGCAGATCAACATTACAAAGGGGCAAATTCTATTCCAAAAGTTTGCAAACTGTACTCTCTGCCACCCACCTGGTTCCACCCTACTCCCCATAATAAATTGAGAATGTCCCTACAAACAAGAACATAACCCAGCTCCCTCAACTTGGAAGTCTGCTGGATTCTTTGAGGGGAAAGATTAAAAAGGTCAGACCTAGCTCTGGGACATCTTTGATAATCAGATGTTCTGGTTTTTGATGGCCTGTACTGGTTTTCCAATGCAACCGTAGGATAACAATGAAGTGATTTGCACTAATGTATGAGTTATGGTGGCCAAGCTAAAGTAATAGCATGAGCAAACAAATAATATGAGGAAGGTTAAATAATATAAAGTTAAGCTTGGAATTCTAAAGTAAAAGAACATATAGTCCCATTGGAAAATGGATACCAGCCTCCTCCACTGGCCCTGTCCCACTCTCATAGCCTGGGTGCTGAGTTTTGGAGCTAGAGACACTGGAAGGAGCCAAGCTCTCTTCCGGTCTCTGCCTCGTCCTGCCTGGCTTGGCTTGGTCCACACCTAGACTTGCTGTTTAGAAATGTGGTCACTTTAGTCATCTTAAATCCAATCATCTTCCGTTTTCTGCTCCCTGATATTGACATAGTGGACCATCCAGTAAAAGCCATGATAAGCCCTCAGGAGGCAGAAAGCATCAGAAATCTTCCTTAGGTCACAGTTTAGAGATGAAGGATTAGTCTCACGGAGATGGGGAGGCTTTTGGGAACTATATAAACGAAGAGACACTGAGAAGAAAGATGGAGACAAAGGAATGCCCTGGCTGAGGCCTGAAGGGAATCTGCCGACCACGAACTACAACCCAAGCTCGTGCCTGCAGCTGTGGAGGAGTAGATTCCTGCAGCTGGGAAGGTCCAAGTAGAACTTGTTCAGCACAAAATTGGAGCAGCCGAGCCGACTTTGCTTCTAATCTCCCTTCTCTCGTGATAAAGGAGTTTTATCATCCTCTAGGCCTCTAAAACCTCACCACTGTTTATGAGTTTATTATCCCTGAGCCAGGCTTGGGCTAACATGGGGTTCAGAAAGGACTTCCTTGCCCAGTTCTCTGACTCACACTCTTGCCAGCAGCAGTCACAACTGTGGGCACCAGAAGGGCAGCAGGTTTAGGTCAGCCCTACTTTCAGCAAAACTGAGATGTGGAAATCCAGATTTTCCCCCAAGTCATAAATTTGGGAGATGATTACCTATCTTTTGGTTTCTTTATTCAATTTTTGCTTTACAAAAGCACTGCTGAAGATTTCTCGAGCTTTTCTACGGTTCTGTTTTAAAAAGACTATCTTTGTTATAGCATCACTTTATTTAAAAAATTGGACAAAGATTGAAAAAAAAAATACGTGACTCTTATTATCCTAATACTTGGTAGCATTTGGAGTATTTCTTTTTCTCCTGCATATGCCTTGTTTTTTCTTTTAAACATTAAAAGTTAGTTTTATTTTAGATTAAAAAAACTGAAAGTAATTCACACACATGATAAAAAGTGTAAAATAAAAAGTAACAGTGACTCTCCTTGACCCTTATCCCCAGTGATCGCTGTTAAGTCTTATATCACTTTCCAGAAAATAACCATTGCCATCGAGTCGATTCCGACCCATGGTGACCCCATGTGTGCAGAGTAGAACTCCATACGGTTTTCAATGGCTGGTTTTTCAAAAGTAGATCTCCAGGCCTTTCTTTCAAATTGCTTTCAGGTAATAGTTGAGCACTTAACCATTTGCACCACCCAGAGACTCCTTCCAGAGAACAGCTTGATATGTAAGGTGTGTAGCTGAGGGTGGGGGTTGGCATGCACAGTGAGGAGCAAGGGACAGGCACAGATCTACTCTTGTTAGGAGTGTAGATACCTGAAACACACAAGCAGTCCCTCTCTGGTGGCAGAGTTGTAAACTGTCAAACTTGGGAGCTGCCAGGGATGGTATTTCCAGCCATGTAATTGTGGTGCAGCAGTTAATGTGCTCAGCTGCTAATCAAAACGTTAGAGGTTCAAGTCCATCTGGAAGTGCCTCAGAAGAAAGGCCTAATAACCTCCTTCTGAAAAATCAGCCACTGAGGAGACCTGACAGCACCTGATCTTGGTTTTGGTTTTAACCAAAACAAGTGAGAGGAGAGTTGGAGAGAGAGCCCCGGTGCAGTTCGAGATTCTGGACCTAGTTCTTTTGGGGGGTTGATCTGTCTCCTTATCCTTCCTATGGATTAGTTGTGACCAATAAATTCCTTTTCTGCTATATTTTATTTGAATTTGGTAGATGTCATCTGCCAACAAAATTTTTTTTTTCTCTATGCAATCTTCAGGTCCATATTTTTTACCTATTCATAAGTAACAAAAGAAAAAAATAAATTGAATACCATAAGAACAAGAAATTTTGTGCTTCAAAGGACACTGTTAAGAAAGTAAAAAAGACACAAAATGGGAGAAATTTTTTGCAAATCGTATATTTCATAAGGGACTTGTAACTAAAATATATAAAGAACATTACAAGTAATAAAAAGACAAATCCCTAATTAAAAATGGGCAAGGGATTTAAATAGACATTTTTCCAAAGAAGACATACAAATGGCCAATAAGCACAGAAAAAAATGCTCAATATCATTAGCCACAGGAAAATCAAAATCACAATTAGATACCACTTCACACCCAGTAGAGCAGCTATAATAATAAAAAAAAAAAAGGACAGAGAATAACAAGTGTTGTGGACAATGTGGAGAAATTGGAACCCTTCTATATGGCCGATGGGACTGTAAAATGGTGCAACTGCTTTGGAGCACAGTCTTGCAGTTCCTAAAAGGTTAAGTATAGAATTGCAATGTTGTTGTTAGGTGCCGTCGAGTCAGTTCTGACTCATAGTGACCCCATGTACAACAGAACGAAACACTGCGCAGTCCTGCACCATCCCCACAATCATTGTTATGCTTGAGCTTATTGTTGCAGCCACTGTGTCAGTCCATCTCATTGCAGGTCTTGCTCTTTTTTGCTGACCCTCTACTTTGCCAAGCATGATATCCTTCTCCAGGGACTGGTCCCTCTTGAAAACATGTCCAAAGTATATGAGACGAAGTCTCACCATCCTTGCTTCTATTGAGCGTTCTGACTGTACTTCTTCCAAGATAGATTTCTTCTTTCTTCCGGCAGTCCATGGTATAGTCAATATCCTGTGCCAATACCATAATTCAAAGGCATCAATTCTTCTTTATTCTTCCCTATTACAGGGTTGCTTTGAGTCAGAATCGACTCGATGGCAGTGGGTTTGGTTTTGGTTTGGTTTGGTTATTCGTTGTCCAGCATGTGAGACAATTAAAAACACCGTGGCTTGAATCAGGCACACCTTAGTTTTTAAAGTGACACTTTTGCTTTTTAACGCTTAAATTATCGTATGATCCAGCAATCCCACTCCTAGATATCTGTCCAAGAGAAATGAAAACATATGCCCTCAAACTCTTGTACACCAATGTCTTTTTGATCATAACCATTTGGGGGTGGGGGGAGGCGAGGTGATATCTCATTGTGGTTTTGATTTGTATTTCCCTGATGACTAATGGGAGCGCTGGTGGTGCAGTGTTTAAGCACTCAGCTGCTAAAGTCAGAGATTCGAACCCAGCAGCCGCTCCATGGGAGAAAGATGTGGCAGTCTGCTTCTGTAAGGATTACAGCATTTGAAACCCTGTGGGGCAGCTCTCCTCTGTCCTATAAGGTCATTATGAGTTGGAATGGACTCCGTGGCACACAACAACAATGGCTAATGACACTGAGCATCTTTTTATGTGCTTGTTGGTGATTTATATATCCTCTTGGTGAAATGTCTAAGTCCTTTACTCATTTTTCCAGTGGGTTGTCTTTTTGTTGTTATAGGAGTACTTTATACATTTTGGATATTAAACCCTTATTAGACATATGGTTCCCAAAATTTTTCTCCCGATCTATAGGTTGTCTCTCCACTTTGTTGATAAAAGTCCTTTGATGAACAAAAGTATTTCATTTTTATGAGGTCTCATTTATCCGTTTTGTCCTTTCCTGCTTGTACTTTTGGTGTTTTATCTGATAATTCATCATTGAAAACTAGGTGCCAAAGCCATACTCATATGTTTTCTTCTAAGAGTTTTGTTCTCACATTTAGGTCCTTGATCCATTTTGAACTGGTTTTTATATAGGTGTGAGGCATGGGTTCTGCTTCAATTTTCCCAGCACCTTTTATTAAAGAGGCTCTTCTTTCCCTGTGGAATGGACTTAGCACCCTTGTTGAAAATTAATTGACCATAGTCGTATGGGTTTATTTCTGGACTCTCAATTCTATTCCATTGATCTGTCTATTATTATAGCTTTGTAGTTTGTTTTGAAATAGGGAACTGTGACTCCTCCCACTTTATCCTTCTTCAAGATTTCTTTAGCTATTTGGGGTCCCTTGTCCTTTCATGTAAATCTGAAGATTGATTTTTCCATTTCTTCAAAGAAAACCCAGTAACCTAGTGCTATTGGAATTTTGATGGGGATTGCATTGAATTTATTGATTACTTTGGGTAGTATTTACATCTTAACTATATTTAAGCCTCTCAATCCATGAACACAGAGTGTCCTTCCATTTATTTAGGTCTTCTTTACCCCGGGACCTTGAAATAGGTAAGTCCCACTGTCATCATGACAAGTGGGTGATAACACTGTTAGTGGTTTCACAAGTCCCATGACCAGATGTCATGGAATCTCATATGTAACAAACCTCTTCACACCTCTTGTCTCCAGTAAAGAATGTCGGGTATTATGACATTTACCAAGACCAAAAGTCTGAGTGTGTTAGTCTCTGGGCCCACCAGAGTGGCCATGGTTGATAAGGTAGCTCAATACCCTAAAATCTATTGTGGCTTGGACAGCGGATAAATTATTGCAGATAAATGGTCAGGCATGAAGAAAGGGAGGGTATGATAGGATTAGAACTGGCAGGTTACCTGTTTGTTTTGGTCAGGGGGACATGCAGCTAGCCCCACCTCACAGCATAAATGACACTTGCCTCTATGGTCTTGCACATAGCTGCAGTCATCCCCATGGGCCTCTGTGAGGTGAACAAGCCCCAGCCAGGTTTAGGGCTTGCCCAGACAGGAGAGCAGGTATGAACCCATAACCAGCCTGCCTTTCTGCTACAACCTCAGGGCCACCATTTCTGTAAGGCCACCTCCTTAAGCATATAAGCTAATTTATAGCATCACTATCCACAGTCTTTCCTGAAAATTTGTACACAGGTCAAATCCAGAGCCAGAAAGCAAAATTCTATGACAAGGAAGTTCACTAATCCCTATCTTAGTTTAAGTGGCAGATGGCCAATGCCTGCCAGGGTCATATTTGTTCCAAACAGTCCCATGAGGAATCAGGTAGAGTTTCTGTGCAGGGACTTTCTGGCTACAGGAGTGACAAAACCCATTTCAGAATTTCCCAGAAGGGCAGAAAAACAGAAATTGTTGTATGATTTTCCTTGTCCAGGAAACATGGGGCCTGGAGGGTCAAAAATGATGTAGCCATGGCAGGATGCCATGGGACTGCGGGGTCTTTGGTGTAGTGTTGGGGAGGTGGGGGAGGTACTAGGACTTGGCCAGCACTGGGGGAGGACGGGAATGACACAGACACAGAAGTGTTGGCTCAGCTGACTGTAAAGGCTGGAATTCACCTCTGGAAGGAGAAACTTTCTTTACAATGCCAAGTTAGCCAAGCGGAGAGAACGCAGACTGCCTATAAACTCTTCCTTCTCGCCTGACTGAGATCCTCAGGGTTGGAGAATTAGTTACTGATTAACTGGTAGAGGCAGGGGTAATGTGACCCTAAGGCTTTTCATAGGTCAGCAATTTAAAGAGCTGTAGCCAGGCAGTGAGGCCAAGGTCAGAAGTTGGGAGAAACCAAATCCTGGGCTAAAGTACAGAGCTACAGGCAGATAGAGACCAGTCCAAGGCCTGTACTGTGGAGGCAAGTGAATGGCACAGGCAGTGTGTTTGTGCAGGATTTAAATCTGGTCTCACATTGTCTTGGTGGAATGGGAACTGAGCCATCAAGGACCCACTGGGGCTGAACATGATTAGTTTTGTGTCTTTAGAATGCCAATAGGCGTAGGCCCTTGGAGTAGACTATGAGTTGTCATTATATAATTCCTTTTATTTTCTGCCTCTTACCCAGGAGATACGTTACTAATTGCATGACTACTTTGCAAAACCTTTCAAGCAGATTTCCTTCTCCCCATTCCTGTGGACAGAGTTGCTGGGTCTCTTACTTGAGACTTAGGCACACCTCTTTGCGCACTTACCGAAACACTGTATTTATTTGCATATCTCTTTCCCCTCATTAAACTGTGTTTTACTGCGGGTAGAGCTATTCTGATTCATTTTTATTTGGGTTAGCAGTCTTGACTTTATACTGGGTGAGTAAGAAAAAAAAAATTTTTTTTTTAATACCTGGTAAGTGAAGGACTCAATTAAGGCAACAGTGAAGGCATGTACATATATTAAGCGGGTCCTCCTCTACCTCTGCAGTCTCGCCTCCTGCTGTGTTGCTCCACTTGCCCTTAGTTTGAACTGCTTCCTTCTACCTGACGTTCCCAGCCAAGAACACCCCATGTGTGTCCACACCTTTGTGCCTTCTCTACTGCTGTCCCTTCCCTCTGGAAATCTCTTCTCCCTTCTCTTTGTGCTTTCACCCCCACAACTCCCTGACTGGACTGGGAGCTCCTTGAAGGCAGGACTTGAACTTTCAGCAGAAGCTCAATGATTGTTTGCTCAGGGAGAGAGTTAATTACTTTGACCTTCTGGCCCCTGTCAGGCAGCTTCTTGTTATGTCTGGTCTAATTGCCTTTTGTCTAAGAGGATTTGCTCGGAAGATGAGCTGAGTAACCAACTAACCAGTGAGAAAATTCAGCAGGAAACAGGGCTTTGAGCAGTAGTTCAAAGAATTATTGGATTAATCAAGGGTGGCCTGCTACTTCCCCTTTCACTGCAGCCATTTAGTTAACAGCATGAACACACCTTGGACTTTGTCTTAGTCATCTAGTGCTGCTATAATGGAAATGCCACATGGGGATGGCTTTAACAAAGAGAAATTTATTCTCTCACAGTCTATTAGGCTACAAGTCCAAATTCAGGGCTCCAGCTCCAGGGGAAGGCTTTCTGTCTCTGTTAGCTTTGGAGGAAGGTCCTTGTCATCAATCTTTCCAAGGCCTAGGAGTTTCTCTGTACAGGAACCTCAGGTCCAAAGGATGCGTTCTGCTCCCAGCACTGCTTTCTTGGTGGTATGAGGTCCCTCTGTCTCTCTACTCACTTTTCTCTTTATATCTCAAAAGAAACTGGCTTAAGATACTCTAATCTTATAGATCTCATCAATATAACTGCTGCTAACCCACCTCATTAACATCATAGTGGTAGGATTTACAACACCTGGGGAAATCATATCAGATGACAAAATGGTGGACAATCACACAATACTGGGAATCATGACCTAGTCAAGTTGACAGATATTTTGGGGGGACATGATTCAATCTATGACATCCCACCCTTTGGCCCCCCCAAATTCATGTCCTTGCCACATGTGAAACATATTCACCCCATCAGACTTCTTATAGGGGAACTCTCAGCTCTCCCTTATTCCACACAAGCTGAGCGGGTGGAATAAAGAAGACAACATAGAGAGACATCTCCACCCAGCTCTATGCTGCCCCTGGTGCCTGCCCCAGCCCTGGGACAAAGCCAGGCCTACACAAAATTATCAAGTGATTAAGGTTTAACTTTGGCTGTGGCCTACCTTTATGCTTCTTTTCCCTCTCTGTCTCCTCTTTCCCAGCTTCTGGACTAAAAGTTTCTTCTCTACTCCAGAGACAGAGCCCCCACAATGCCGTATTAGAAATCATGTTTTCTTTGCCTGGCTTTCTCCTCACAATGTTGTATTGAAAAATCCTGTTTCCTTTGCTGGGCTTTCCCTTACTTCCCAGCTTTGCATTTGAATCCTGCTTTTGTTTGGAGGTTATATGTAAACCCCATTGCACCTGCGTAGCATGATTAAGACTGTTGCTGATATAACTTATATGAACTCCCTACTTGTAAACTCCTTTAAAAGTAACTTGCCTGCCTGCCTTGGCAAGCAGTCTTGGCAGCAGCACCTCCAACTGACTCCTTTCCTTGTACAATGAAATAAAGTTGTCTTTCCTGTTCCCTTACCTTGGTCTCTTGTTTATTGGCCAATAAGTGTTTCCACCTGGTAACACTCCCATTCCTTGTAGGATAGAGGGAAAGGGATTTGATCAATCACTAACCAGAGATGGAAAACTCAAATGCTCACTGAGGCCGTGGGAAACAAGCTAGTGGACTGGGTAGGGACGAGGTAACCATGTCTGATGAAAGGGGTAGCTGCTTCCTGGCACAGGAGGATGGCTGTCCACAGGTACTGTGGGCCTGAGGCTGCCTGATCTTGTGTTTTGCAAAGTCACCCTAGTTACGAGCCTTGGCGCTGTCAGAAAAAATAGTCCAAGACTGGGAAAAGGGCAAAAGAGATTATTGGGTGTCTTTTCGGGAACTATAGGGCATAATCTCACGGAGTCCCTAGGGTTTATCTGATCTTCTAGGGGCTTGCACTTTTAATGGGTTTTGAGATGGGGAGATTACCCTGGATTACCTGGATAGGCCCAATGTAATCAAAAGAGTCCCTATAAATGAAAGAGGGGAAGCAGGAGAGTCTGAGACAGAAAAGGAGGTATGATGACAAAAACAGAGAACCAGAATGACTCTGTGAGAAACACGCGGGCAGCCCTTGCTGGCTTTGGAGATGGAGGAAGGGGCTGTGAGCCAAGGAATGCAGGTGGCCTCTAGAAGCTGGAAGAAAACAGATTCTCCCCGGAGCCTCCAGAAGGAATGCAGCCCCACCAACACCTTGATTTTAGCCAAGTGAAACTCATTTCAGACTTCTGACTTCCAGAACAGTAAGATAACATATTGGTGTTATTTTAAGCCATCAAGCTTGTGGTAATTTGTTATAGCAGCAATAAGAAATTAATACCAGGTTGTTTTACAACTTTGTTGGGGTAGAATTTAAATTGTAGAAAACCAATAGCGATACAAATGTTTCTTGTCCATAACGGTATGAATTCTTTCTGTTAATAGAACTGTAAAAATACCTTGTCCAGCAGAGAATGTAAACCTCTGTAAGTCAAAATCTCATTTGAACTAGTTTTAACATCTTATTGGTTCCATCATTAATTAATGAGCTGAATAAAATCACTGACACTGTTTATTTTGTATTTGTATGAGTCATGTTATTAACTTTTAAAAATGTTATATTTTAACAATATAATGTTCATATTCTGCACCTTTATGCCCCTGAATTTCAGCTAGTAATATTCTAAATCTGCTGTGACATCACTAATTTAATTTTTATTTTTCAAGCAATCAATGATCACAAATTTCAAAAAGGTATGTTCTGGCAAGGCCTGCAGTTGGAATCCCATTGGAAAGGTATTATGCTCAGCAAAATTTTGACCATGATGAGATAATTCATTCAGACTTGAGAAAGTGTCAGATAGTGTATTTTTTCAATAGCTAAGGTCTTAAGGAGTATTTCCTACCGGGGCAATATAGGTACTTATTTTGATACTTTTCCGATAGTTTATCTTTGTCTCCTCTGTGCTACCTACTGCTGAAAATATTTATCTGCAGGAACTGGGAAGATCAAAAGTACCATGTGTTGGAGTATCTGGTCAATCTTGCAAATTGCTGCCAACCTGGGGCGGGTGGGGGGAGTGGTGGATGAGTGACGGCAGGTGAGGGATGGAAGATCTTGCTACAAAGCTGATGCAACGGGCAGTGAGACATAGGAGCTGCTGCTGCTGCTACGGTATGTGGAGGCAGCCTCGTCTTACAGCTGGGGACACTGAGACCCAGAGACATTTAGTGACTTTCCCAGGGTCTTTCAGATAGTGAACAACTGAGTGCTGAACCCAGGTCTTTCTCACGCCAAAGCCCTGCATTTTGGTTGCATCCCATATTGTAGGCAGGGACTGTGCAGTATGGTGTATGACATAATATAATATACATAAAATAATAATATACCAACTGTTGTTGTAGAAGGTCAGTGAAAGGGAGGAAGACCCTCAGTGAGATGAATTGATACAGTGGGTGCAACAATGGGCTCAAGCAAAGCAACAATTGTGAGGATGGTACAGGATTAGGCAGTGTTTTGTTCTATTTTGCATAGGGCCTTCATGAGGCAGAACTGACTCAATGGCACCTAGCAACAGCAACTGTTGTCTGTAGGAGCAGTGCTGCCCTGTTATGGATTCAATTATGTCTCTCAAAAATACATCTTGTAAATTCTAACCTCTATGTCTAAGGTTGTAATCCCACTTGGGAATGGATTTTCTTTGTCATGTTAATGATACAGAATTAGTGTAGACTGTATCTTGAGGCAATCTCTTTTGAGACATAAAAGTGATTAAACAAGCAAGTTAGCAGTGATGGGGGAAGAGAGATACCAAGCCACATGAAGATTGTCCAGGAGCAGAAGCTCAAAAGAGACAAGGACATTCCTCCAGAGCCGACGGACAGAGAAAGTCTTCTAGATTTGGCACTCAGAATTCAGATTTCTATCCTCCTAAACTGTGACAAAATAAGTTCCTGTTTGATAAAACCACCCACTTATGGTATTTCTGTTAAAGCAGCATTGGATAACTAAGACATGTCCCCAAGGAGTTCAGAATTGTGACAATGATTAAGGGATACTATTGCTCTTAAGAAGGCATGCATCAGGCTTATGAAGATGTCCTTCAATGAACATGACAATCCCTCAAAACGAAGACTTGTCCTGAATCCCGTCCAACTTTTGAATGTATTGTGAGATATTCAAGTAGGTGAAAAAGCTGTCTATAATTACCTGAGCCTAAAACCTAATTTCCTTTTATACATTAACACAAAGTGTTTTTTATATGGTTTAAAAATATAGTGGCTTTTCCAAGAATTCAACTACTGTGTAAGTTACAGCAAAACTGTTCTTTGTTTTGTTCAGAACTTCACCTAGAGTTGTTCATTCACTAATCTGGAAAATCACGTCAGGATCTGCAATGTGTGAATTGCAGACAAAACCATCTGTATTTGTCTTTATTTGTGGCTATTTGAATTCACAGTGAGTTCACGTTTAGGGACAAGCATTTATTATTGCATTATATGTGCTAGTATAGTTGTGTCCAAACATTTACTATTATTTTATTTGTAACTATATTAATTATTTTATTATAAAACTTTATTTTTATTTCTCTATTCCCTCATGAGCCAGAGGCAATATATTGATTAATTTTGACATTACCTATAAATTTAATTTCAGCGTAGTTACAAAATATTTGTTGTAAAATGTGGGGAGTTCACCCTGAATCTATTTCCCTGAGACAATCTTTAAACCTTAAACCAAAAATATCCCCTAAAGTCTTAAAACCAAATAATAGTTTAGCTCAACTAGCGAAGAATGTCTGCCTTGAGCATGGTGCTCTTTCAAGATCTATCTATATGGGATCAAATTGATGACAGCAACTCAAAAGACTAGATAGGAAATTTAGGGGCAGTGATTTTATGTTAATGGAGGAGGAACAGCTCAGAAAAGGAGGGTGAGAATGGCCGCACAACTCAAAGAATGTAATCAATGTCACTGAATTCAACGTAGAAACTGTTGAATTGATATATGTTTTTCTGTGTATAGTCTCAACAATAATATTATAACAATAATAATACAACAATTGCAAGTCCAAGTTGAAACTGAAGAAAATTAGAACAAGTCCACGAGAGCCAAAGTACAACCTTGAATATATCCCACCTGAATTGAGAGACCACCTGAAGAACAGATTTGATGCACTGAACACTAACCATCAAAAACCAGACAAGTTGTGGAATGACATCAAAGACATCATACATGAAGAAAGCAAGAGGTCATTAAAAAGACAGGAGAGAAAGAAAAGACCAAAATGGGTGTCAGAAGAGACTCTAAAATTTGCTCTTGAATGTTGAGTAGCTAAAGCAAAAGAAAAAATGATTAAGTAAAAGAGCTGAGCAGAAGTTTTCAAAGGGGAGGCAGGGCGAAGATGGAAGAATAGCTGGAACTTCTGGCAATCCTGCTTACAACAAAGACCCGAAAAAACAAGTGAAACGGTTACATTTATGACAAGCTAGGACCCCTGAACATCAAAGGCAAAGTTAGAAAATGGACTGAGTGGCAGAGGGTGGGAGAGTCAGTTCAGAAGCGGAGAGAAGCTGCCGGACCTGAATTGCCAGGATCCCTCAGGCACCATTCCCAGGAGCGGCTGCAGTGGGCTGGTGGCAGCATTTGGCCACAGTTTCCTCAGGGAGAAGCAGCCAGCCACACAACCTACTCACACCTCCAGAATCAGAGAAGAACAGCGCTCTTGACAAAAGCTAAGCACTTGTGTATATTTTGCTCTGCTTCCTGCCCCCAGGCCAGCTTCAGAGGCTGTTGATATCCCTGGGCCTGAGATAGGTCCTGTTGAGTGCCTGGAGCCATTCTCCCAGCCTTGGGGAAGGAATAAATTCACAATTGGGGGAAAAGATAATTTGCCAACTCTACTAACCTGGGGAGCTCCTGACAGAAGCGGCTCCTGTTCAGCCATAAACGGTCCATGGACTTTGAATACCTTTCCCCTCTGCATGGACCTGTGTGGGCCTATTTCAGGAGAATAGGCCCCTGTTGGCAATCTGCAACTGTTTCAGCTGTGTAGTGGATAGGTGGGTGTTTGATGATTGACAACACTTTGCTTATTAAACAGGGTCCTCACCTACCTACATCAGGGGCCTAAGGACTGGTGGCTCCACTCAGGTCACCCAGCCACCCGTGACAGGGGTCCAAGCATAACTGGTACCTCCCAGTCCTTACAACCAAAAGCACTGGGTGCCCATGGTCCATCTGTAGAACCCACCCACCTGTACACTCTAGGGAAGAGGGACATACTTTCCTCAGAGTCACTTGGGGGATAATTCTCAGCCCCCCGCCTTGTCCAGAGTGTGACCCCCTGCTGCAATCAGATACTGGTAACTACACCAATCACCCCTGCCCCTCTAAGACTGTAGAACAGAGTGTGTACCACACACTTGATGACCAGCTACCTGGACACCTGAGCTGAATCCAAACAAGAAAAGTGAGTGGACTCCTGGCCTGATATACCTGATAACAGTTCTAACCATCTGGTGACAGGAAGTCACAGCTTCAAAGGCAAAAATAATCAAGCTAGCTCACACAAGCTACCCGTTTGGGTATATCAAAACAAAACAAAGCAAGTAAACAACCATAAAATAAACTAATACGATAACTTATAGATGGCTTGGAGACAACAGTCAATATCAAATCACTTAAAGAAAGAGACCATGATCACTTCAACAATGTCTCAAAACAAAGAATCAAGGGATTTTCTAGATGAAAATGCCTTCCTGGAATTACCAGATGCAGAATACAAAAGATTAATATATAAAACACTTCAAGACATCAGTAACGAGATCAGGCAATATGCAGAACAAGCAAAGGAACACACAGATAAAACAGTTGAAGAAATTAAAAAGGTTATTCAGGAACATAATGAAAAATTTAATAAGCTGCAAGAATCCATAGAGAGACAGCAATCAGAAATTCAGAAGATTAACAATAAAATTACAGAATTAGACAACTCAGTAGAAAGTCAGTGGAGCAGAACTGAGCAAGTGGAAGGCGGAATTGGTGAGCTTGAAGATAAAGCACTTGGCATCAATATATTTGAATAAAAATCAAAGAAAAGAATTTAAAAAAATAAAGAAATCTTAAGAATCATGTGGGACTCTATCAAGAGAAATAACCTACAAGTAATCGGGGTACCAGAACAGGGAGGGATAACAGAAAATACGGAGAGAATTGTTGAAGATTTGTTGGAAGAAAACTTCCCTGATATAGTGAAAGATGAGAAGATATCTCTCCAAGATGCTCATTGAACTCCACATGAGGTAGATTTTAAAAGAAAGTCACCAAGACATATTATAATCAAACTTACCAAAACCAAAGATAAAGAGAGAATTTTAGGAGCAGCTAGGGATAAACAAAAAGTCACCTACAATGGAGAGTCAATAAGAATAAGCTCGGACTACTTGGCAGAAACCAAGCAGGCAAGAAAGCAATGGGATGACTTATATAAAGCATTGAAGGAAAAAAAATTCCAGCCAAGAATCATGTATACAGCAAAACTGTCTCTTAAATGTGAAGGTGAAATTAGGACATTTCCGGATAAACAGAAGCTTAGAGAATTTGTAAAAACCAAACCAAAACTAAAGAAATACTAAAGGGAGTTCAGTGGTTAGAAAACCTATAATATCAGGTATCAACCCAAGACTAGAACACTGGACAGAGCAATCAGAGGTCAACTTAGGCAGAGAAATCACAAAAATAAATAAAGACAAAAAAATGCTCAAAACAGGGAAACCGCAACGTTATTATGTAAAAGAAGACAACATTAAAACAAGAAAGAGGGACTAAGAAATGTAGTCATAGATCTTTCAAATAGGGAGGAAGACAAGGTGATATAAAGAAATAAAAGTTAGGTTTAAACTTAGAAAAATAGGGGTAAATATTACGGTAACCACAAAGGAGACTAACAATCCTACTAATCAAAATAAAACGCGAGAAAAAAATACAGACTCAGCAGAATCAAAATCAACAAAATGAATAAGAGGAAAAGAATATATAAAGACAAACTACTCAGCACAAAAAATTAAGTGGGAAAAAGAAACTGTCAACAACACACAAAAAAGACATCCAATGACAGCACTAAACTCATACCTATCCATAATCACACTGAATGTAAATAGACTAAATGCGCTAATAAAGAGACAGTGGCAGAATGGATTAAAAAAACACGATCCATCTATATGCTGCCTGCAGGAGACACACCTTAGACTTAGAGACACAAACAAACTAAAACTCAAAGGATGGGAAAAAAATATATCGAGCAAACAACAATCAAAAAAGAGCAGGAGTGGCAATAGTAATTTCTGACAAAATAGACTTTAAAGTTAAATCCACCACAAAGGATAAGGAAGGAAACTATATAATGATTAAAGGGACAATATACCAGGAGGATATAACCATCTTAAATATTTATTCACCCAATTACAGGGCTGCAAGATACATAAAACAAACTCTAACAGCATTGAAAAATGAGATAGACAGCTCCACAATTATAGTAGGAGACTTCAGCACACCACTTTTGGTGAAGGACAGGACATTCAGAAAGAAGTTCAATAAAGACATGGAAGATCTAAATGCCACAATCAACCAACTTGACCTTATATACAGAGCACTCCACCCAACAGCAGCCAAATATACTTTCTTTTCTAGTGCACATGGAACATTCTCTAGAATAGACCACACATTAGGTCATAAAGCAAGCCTTAGCATCAAAATATTACAAAACATCTTCTCTGACCATAAGGCCATAAAAGTAGAAATCAGTAACAGAAAAAACAGAGTAAAGAAATCAAACACTTGGAAACTGAACAATACGCTGCTCAAAAATGACTGGGTTATAGAAGACATTAAGGCTGGAATAGAGAAATTCATAGAATCCAATAAGAATGAAAACACTTCCTATCAGAACCTTTGGGACACAGCAAAAGCAGTGCTCAGAGGTCAATTTACATCAATAAATGCACACATCCAAAAAGAAGAAAGGGCCAAAATCAAAGAATCATCCCTACAACTTGAACAAATAGAAAGAGAGCAACAAAAGAAACCCTCTGGCACCAGAAGAAAGCAAATAATAAAAATTAGACCAGAATTAAATAAAACAGAAAAACAATGGAAAGAATTAACAAGACCAAAAGCTGGTTCTTTAAAAAAATTAACAAAATTGATAAACCATTGGCCAAACAGATGAATGAAAAACAGGAGAGGAAACAAATAACCCATATAAGAAATGAGATGGGTGATATTTCAACAGACCCAACCAAAATTATAAGGATCGTATCAGATTACTATGAAAAATTGTACTCTAACAAATTTGAAAACCTAGAAGAAATGGATAAATTCCTAGAAATACACTACCTACCTAAACTAACACAAACAGAGGTAGAACAACTAAATAGACCCATAACAAAAGAAGAGACTGAAAAGGTAATCAAAAAACTCCCAACAAAAAAAAGCCCTGGCCAGGACGGCTTCACTGCAGAGTTCTACCAAACTTTTAGAGAGTTAACACCACTACAAATGAAAGGTATTTCAAAGCACAGAAAAGGACGGAATACTCCCAAACTCATTCTACGAAGCCAGCATATCCCTGATACCAAAACCAGGTAAAAAAAAAGCAAAAACCAAATCCAGTGCCGTTGAGTCGATTCCGACTCATAGCAACCCTACAGGACAGAGTAGAACTGCCCCATAGAGTTTCCAAGGAACGCCTGGCAGATTCGAACTGCCAAACCTTTGGTTAGCAGCCGTAGCACTTAACCACTACGCCACCAGGGTTTCCAAACCAGGTAAAAACACCACACAAAAAAAGGAAATTACAGACCTGTATCCCTCATGAACTTAGATGCAAAAATCCTCAACAAAATTCTAGCCAATAGAATTCAACAACATATCAAAAAAAAATTCACCATGACCAAGCGGGATTCACACCAGGTATGCAGGGATGATTCAACATTAGAAAAACTATTAATATAATCCATCATACAAATAAAACAAAAGACGAGAATCACATGACTTTATCAATTGATGCAGAAAAGGCATTTGACAAAGTTCAACACCCATTCATGACAAAAACTCTCAGCAAAACAGGGAGAGAAGGAATATTCCTTAACATAATAAAGGGCATCTATACAAAGGCAACAGCAAACATCATTCTAAATGGAGAGAGTCCAAAAGCATTCCCCTTGAGATCGGGAAGCAGACAAGGATGACCTTTATCACCACTCTTATTCAACATTGTGCTGGAAGTCCTAGCGAGAGCACTTTGGCTAGATAAAGAAATAAAGGGCATCCAGATTGGTAAGGAAGAAGTAAAAGTATCTCTATTTGCAGATGACATGATCTTATACGCAGAAAACCCTAAAGAATCCTCAAGAAAACTACTGAAACTAGTAGAAGAGTTCAGCAGAGTGTCAGGATATAAGATAAACATAAAAAAATCAGTTGGATTCCTCTACACCAACAAAAAGAACATCAAGGAGGAAATCACCAAATGAATACCATTTACAGTAGCCCCCAAGAAGATAAAATACTTAGGAATAAATCTTACCAAAGATGTAAAAGACCTATACAAAAAAAAACTACAAGACACTACTGCAAGAAACCAAAAGAGGCCCACGTAAGTGGAAAAACGTACCTTGTTCATGGATAGGAAGACTTAACATTGTAAAAATGTCTATTCTACCAAAAGCGATCTATAGATACAATGCAATTTCGATCCAAATTCCAATGACATTTTTAAATGAGATGGACAAATAAATCACCAACTTCATATGGAAGGGAAAGAGGCCCTGGATAAGAAAAGCATTACTGAAAAAGAAGAACAAAATGGGAGGCCTCCCTCTACCCGATTTTAGAACCTATTACACCACCACAGTAGTCAAAACAGCCCGGTACTGGTACAACAACAGATACATAGACCAATGGAACAGAATTGAGAATCCAGACATAAATCCATCCACATATGAGCAGCTGATATTTGAAAAAGGCCCAAAGTCAATTAAACAGGGAAATTATGACAGTCTTTTTAACAAATGGTGCTGGCATAAGTGGATATCCCTCTGTAAAAAAATGAAACAAGATCCATACCTCACACCATGCACAAAAACTAACTCAAAATGGATCAAAGACCTAAATATAAAATCTAAAATGATAGAGATCATGGAATAAAAAATAGGGACAATGCTAGGCATAAACGGTATACAAAACATTACTCACGATGCAGAAAAGAAACTAGATAACTGGTAGCTCCTAAAACTCAAACACTTATGCTCATTCAAAGACTTCATCGAAAGAGTAGAAACATTACCTACAGAGTGGGAAAAAGTTTTTAGCTATGACATTCCCTATCAGCGCCTGATCTCTAAAATCTACACGATACTGCAAAAACTCAACTACAAAAAGATAAATAACCCAATTAAAAAATGGGCAAAAGATATGAACAGGCACTTCACTAGAGAAGACATTCAGGCAGTGAACAGATACGTGAGGAAATGCTCCCAATCATTAGCCATTCGAGAAATGCAAATCAAAAGTACAATAAGATTTCATCTCACTCCAACAAGGCTGGCATTAATCCAAAAAACACAAAATAATAAATGTTGGAGAGGTTGTGGAGAGTCTGGAACACTTATACACTGCTGGTGGGAATGTCAAACGGTACAACCACTTTGGAAATTGATTTGGGACTTCCATAAAAAGCTAGAAATAGAAATACCATACAATCCAGGAACCCACTCCTTGAAATATATCCTAGAGAAATAAGAGCCTTTACACGAATAGATATATGCACACCCATGTTCATTGCTGCACTGTTTACAATAGCAAAAAGATGGAAGCAACCAAGGTGCCCATCAACGGATGAATGGATAAATAAATTATGGTATATTCACACAATGGAATACTACACATCGATGAAGAGCAATGATAAATCCATGAAACATTTCATAACATGGAGGAATCTGGAAGGCATTATGCTGAATGAAATTAGTCAGTTGCAAATGGACAAATAGTGTATAAGACCACTATTAGAAGAGCTGGAGAAATAGCTTAAACAGAGAAGAAAATATTCTTTGATGGTTACGAGAAGGAACAGGGAGGGAGAGGGGCTGTCACTAACTAGATAGTAGGTAAGAACTATTTTAGGTGAAGGGAAAGACAACACACAATACAGGACAGGTCAGTACAACTGGACTAAACCAAAAGTAAAGAAGTCTCCTGAAAAAGCTGAACACTTCGAAGGCCAGCGTAGCAGGGGTAGGGTTTTGGGGATCATGGTTTCAGGGGACATCTATATCAATCAGCATAATAAAATCTATTAAGATAATATTCTGCATCCCTCCCTTGGAAAGTGTTGTCTGGGGTCTTTAACGCTAGCAAGCGGCCATCGAAGATGCATTAATTGGTCTCAACCCACCCGGAGCAATGAAGAACACCAAAGACACAAGGTAATTATGAGCCCAAGAGAAAGAAAGGGCCACGTAAACAAGGGACCACATCAGCCTGAGACCAGAAGAACTAGGTGGTGCCTGGCTGAAACCGATGGCTGCTCTGACAGGGAACACAACAGAGAACCCCTGAGGGAGCCGGAGAACAGTGGGATACGGACCCCAAATTCTCATAAAAAGACCAGACTTAATGGTCTCACTGAGACTAGAAGGACCCCGGTGGTCTTGGTCCCCAGACCTTCTGTTAGCCCAAGATGGGAACCATTCCCAAAGCCAACTCTTCAGACAGGGATTGGACTGGACAATGGGATAGAAAATGATACTGGTGAAGAGTGAGCTTCTTGGATCAAGTAGACACATGAGACTATGTTGGCATCTCCTGTCTGGAGGGGAGATAGGAGGGTGGAGGAGGTCAGACGCTGGCCGAATGGACACGAAAAGAGGGAGTGGAGGGAAGGAGTGTACTGTCTCATTAGAGGGAGAGCAATTAGGAGTATATAGCAAGGTGTGTATATATTTTTGTATGTGAGACTGACTTGATTTGTAAACTTTCACTTAAAAAAACAATAAAAATTAAAAAAAAAAGTTTTCAAAGGGCTGCTTGAGAAGGCAAAATAAAGTATTATAATTATATGTGCAAAGACCCGGAGATAGAATGCCAAAAGGGAAGAACACACTCAGCATTTCTCAAGCTGAAAGAACTGAAGAAAAAATTCAACCCTTGAGTTGCGATACTGAAGGATTCTGCAAGGAAAATATTAAATAACACAGGAAGCGTCAAAAGAAGATGGAAGGAATATACAGTCACTTTACCAAATTGGTTGACATTCAACCCTTTCAGGAGGTAACATATAATCAAGAACCGATGGTACTGAAGGAAGAAGTCCAAGCTGCACTGAAGGCGTTGGCAAAAAACAAGGCTCCAGGAATTGACAGAATACCAATTGAGATATTTCAACAAACGGATGCAGCCCTGGATGTGCTCACTCGTCTATGCCAAGAAATTTGGAAGACAGCTACCTGGTCAACTGACTGGAAGAGATCCATATTTATGTCTATTCCCAAGAAAGGTGATCCAACCAAACGTGGAAATTATTGAACAATATCATTAATATCACATGCAAGCAAAATTTTGCTGAAAATCATTCAAAAGTGGCTGCAGCACTATATCAACAGGGAACTACCAGAAATTCAAACTGGATTTAGAAGAGTACATGGAACCAGGGATATCATTGCTGATGTCAGATGGATCCTGGCCGAAAGCAGAGAATACCAGAAAGATGTTTACCTGTGCTTTACTGACTATGCTAAGACATTCAACTGTGTGGGTCATAACAAATTATGGATAACATTGCAGAGAATGGGAATTCTGGAACACTTAATTGTGCTTATGAGGAATCCGTACATGAATCAAGAGGCAGTCGTTCGAATAGAACAAGGGGATACTGAGTGGTTTAAAGTCAGGAAAGGTGTGCATCAAGGTTTTATCCTTTTACCATACCTATTTAATCTGTATGCTGATCAAATAATCAGATAACCTGGACAATATGAAGAAGAATTGGGCATCAGGATTGGAGAAAGACTCATTAACAACCTGCATTATGCAGAGACACAACCTTGCTTGCTGAAAACAAAGAGGACTTGGAGCACTTACTAATGAAGATCAAAGACCACAGCCTTCAATATGGATTACACCTCAACATAAAGAAAACAAAAATCCTCACAACTGGACCAATAAGCAACATTATGATAAATGGAGAAAGGTTGTCAAGGATTTCATTTTACTTGGATCCATAATCAACATTCATGAAAACAACAGACAAGAAATCAAAAGACGCATTGCATTGGGCAAATTGGTTGCAAAAAACCTCTTTAAAGTGTCAGAAAGCAAAGATGTCACCTTGAGGACAAAGGTGTACCTGACCCAAGCCATGGGGTTTTCAATCGCCTGACACCCATGCGAAAGCTGGTTGATGAATAAAGAAAACTGAAGAAGAATAGATGCTTTTGAATTGTGGTGTTGGCGAAGAATATTGAATATACCATGGACTGCCCAAAGAATGAACAAATGCGTTTTGGAAGAAGTACAACCAGAATGCTCCTTAGAAGCAAGGATGTCAGGGCTTCATCTCACATACTTTAGACATGTTATCAGGAGGGATCACTGGAGGACATCATGCTTGGTAAAGTAGAAGGTCAGCAAAAAAGAGGAAGGCCCTCAACGAGATGGATTGACAGACACAGTGGCTGCAACAATGGACTCAAGTATAACGACAATTGTGAGGATGGCGCAGGACCGGGCAGTGTTTCATTCTGTCGTGCATGAGGTCACTATGCGTTGGAACGGACTCGACGGCACCTAACAACAACTACATTCTCAACAATGATAACAAAATAAATAAAATAAAAATTAAAAAGTAGGGAGTTCAAGTGGGGTTGAGAACCACTACAGTGGAATGAGCACTGGCCAGGAAATGGCAAAATCTTTACGGGGACTCTGGTTTTGCCACTTATTTTGAGAATGTCACAAACTCTCCAAGATTGTTTACTTCCCTGTAAAATGAACAACCTCCACCTTCTGCTTTTCTGAGTAGTTATTGCATTAATCAAATGAGATCATATAATACCACACAAGTATAAGGAGTATCTCTCAGTGTAGCCCATGAACATTTAGAACATTCTTGTTTGGGATTGAATCACATATTTAACAATGCCCTAATCATTCGTGGTGGGTAAATTCAGGCTTTAAATTGTTTGCCTGAAAGCCTTGAATAGGCACTTCACAAAAGAAAATATTCAAACCAAATGGCTCATGATTATATGAAAAGGTACTCAACTTCATTAGTCATCAGAGAAACGCAAATAAAAGCCACAAGGTAATACTATTACCCACCTACCAGAATGACTAAAATGAAAAATAATATATCAACTGTTGTCAAGAAGGTGAAACAATGGAAACTCTCATACATTGCTAGCAGGAATGTAAATTAGTACCACACTTAGGAAATCTGTTTGGCAGTATGCGTTAAAGCTACCCTATGACCCAGCAATTCCATTCCAAGTTACAAAGTTAAGAGAAATGTGTACATATATTCCTCAAAAGCTATGTATAAGAATGTCCATAGCAACATTTTTATAATGGCCTCAAACTGCATTTTAACCACTGTGCCACCAGTGCTCCTAAGGAATATATACATACATTACCACAATAGTATAGCAATTGCTAAAATATATACTCCAGCAATGAGAAAGAACAACATGCAACAACGCAGATGAGTTTCACAATGTTAAGGAAAAGCTAGACACATGAGTGCGTATAGTTTGATTCCTTTTGTATGAAATCCAAAAGTGTTATGGATTGAATTGTATCCCCCAAAATGTGTGCTGACTTGGTAGGGCCATGATTCCCAGTGTTGTGTGATTGTGTGATTTTCCTATGTGTTGTAAATCCCACCTTTATGATGTTAATGAGGCAGGATTAGAAGCAGCTATGTTAATGAGTCAGGACTCAATCTACAAGATCAGGTTTCATCTTAAATCAATCTCTTTTGAGATACAAAAGAGGGAAGTGAGCAGAGAGACAGAGGAACCTCATGCCACCAAGAAAGCAGCGCCGGGAGCACAGTGTGTCCTCTGGACCAGGGATTCCTACGCTGAGAAGCTCCTAGACCAGGGGAAGATTGATGACATGGATCTTCCCCCAGAGTGGACAGAGAGAAAAAGCCTTCCCCTGGAGGTGGCACACCGAATTCAGATTTCTAGCCTCCTTTACCATGAGAGAATAAATTTCTTTGTTAAAGTCATCTACTTGTGGTATTTCTGTTATAACAGCACTAGATGACTAAGACAAAAAGCAAGCAAAAGTAATCTATAGTATTAAAAAGTCAGAGTATCAGTTACCACAGCGGGAGGTTGTAACTGGGAGGGGATATGAGGGGAGCTTCCGGGGTGGTGGTAATATTCTGCTTCTTGATCTGTATACAGGTGTGCTCACTTTATGAAGATTAATTGAACTGTACATTCACGATTCGTGCATTTTTTGATTCTTACTGAAATTCAATTAACTAAAAAAAACGTTGATGGAACAAAAATAATTGTTTATCCCAGCTTGTGCTACTCTGGTCATACGTTTTGCTTTCTCTGCCCTGGCAAGTTTAAGGCTCTATTTGTGACCACAGAGTAAAGCAAAGCTAAAGGATCCCTACGGGGTCAAGGTCGTGACCTCCGCTCCGAGAGCAAGGATGTGGTCAGGCACACCCTTGCCAAAAACACTGGAAAGGCATCTACATAGGTTGCTATTTTTTCAGTGTTGTCGTCCTCACTCTAGAAGGGGGAAGAGAGGTGATGTGAAAAGCAAGTGAGAATGGATCACATGAGATGATGTTTGTGAAAAAAAAAAAAAAACTTGTAAACTGTAAGGCATTACACAAAAGTTATTAATAGAGGGCAAGAAAGAGGGAGTGGGAGGCCTGGCTTTGGGAGGCAAAAGGAAAAGACACAAGTAGAAACAGACACAGGCAACAAACTCCCTCTGGTGGTTGTCTGGGGATCTATTCCCGGAAGACTGTCCCCACCCCGGCTGTTTGTTCTCGCCAGGCGGAGGCCCGCTCTCTGCCGCAAGAGGGCGATATGGTCACTCTGAGCTGGAGCAGCGCTTGCGGGAGAGGGAGCTGCCGGAGGAGTGGCCAGGGCTAAATCTGGCTTTGAGGGCCATACCCCGGAGTCAGACAAATCGTTCTCTGCCCCCTCAGACCCCAGATCGAGCCATAGAGAAACTGCGGCGCGAGGGGGCAGGGAGATATTTCGCATGGTGCGTTTAAGCTCTGGTGTGATCAGGTCTGGCACAAGGGGTGGGAAGCTTGGGAGCTTCCTGTGGAGCACTGTGGGCTCTCCAGAGTAAAATGCGCGTTGCATTTGCAAAGGGCTTGGGATCCAGGTTTCTCTGGACCAGGGAAATGGGGGGCTTTCCAAGGGGCATGTTGTTGGTAGGTGCCCTCCAGTCGGTTGCCGGCTTCCCACTTACAGCAACCTTAGGGATTACAGTCTAGGGAAAGAAGCGTTGCCTGGTCCTGCACCATCCTCACAATCGTTGCTATGTGTGAGCCCATTGTTGCAGCCACTGTGTCAATCCATCTCATTGAGGGTCTTCCTCTTTTCTGCTGCATGATGTCCTCCAGGGACTGATCCCTCCTGAGACCATGTCCAAAGTATGTGAGAAGCAGTCTTGCCATCCTCGCTTCTAAGGAGCCTTCTGGCACAGTAAGTAGGCTTTTAAAAAGACTCCCCATCAACATTTTCCCTACTGTCGAGCTCTATTCCCCTCCACATTTTGTCTTCCCATGCGCCAGCCCTGTGATTTCTCTTCCTTAATTCCACCTGAACAACACAGGCCAGAGCCAGAAGGCACCTCAAAGATGGTCTACTTCTGTGTGTCTCGTATCATGCCTGGGGACTGCCAGCCTCAGAACCAGCTGGATGCTTGTTAAAGGTGCAGGTCCCAGGGCCCTGCTTCAGACCTACTGCAGTAGAATCACTGTGTGGGCCAGAAATCTGCGTTTCTAAACAAGCGCACACACCCCACCCCCTCCACTACACGCTCTAGTGATGCACACTAGAGTTTAGAATGTCTTGTTTAGCTCTGCCTCCTCAATTTGCAGAGGAAGAAACAAAACTCAGAGGTTGAGTGACTTGCCCAAGGCTACCCAGCTGGTTTACAGCAAGCATCCCTATGACTTAATTCAAGACCCTGACCTCTAACCACACCAGTGCTTTTTACTCCAAGTTTGTGAGAGCCCTAGAGTTTTTAAGAGGTGTTTTCAGAACTTCTGCAAATATTTGATTGCAGGGGACCTGTTTAAAAGGCGATGGGAGGAGGTGGGACCTGTTAGCATTTGCAACTTCTTATGGTGTGAACTGGAAACCCTGGTGACATAGTGGTTAAGAGCTCCTTGGAAACTCTATGGGGCAGTTCTTCTCTGTCCTATAGGGTCACTATGAGTTGGAATCGACTCAACAGCAATGGATTTTTTTTGTTTGTTTTATGCTGTGAATCAGAATTTTTTTCAATACCATGTCTGTACCTGTCTTCCATCATCCCCGCTTAGTATTGTTGAGATCACTACAAAAGTCCCAGGTTAGTACTGATTGACTTAATAGTAAGTAAATGTACTGAATTGAATGTGTAAAACAAACTAGTGAAATTCCACTTTTATCAGTTTTGTATATTGTGATTCTGTGTAAGATTTCATTTAACAAAACAATTCAGCTGCTTTCTATAAAATGTATTGGGCATTCATTAAGCTCCAAGAACTGTGTAAAGCTCCATGGAAATAAACGAAGACCACCCAGGTAAGAACAGACAGGCTGTTTATTACAGCTTGCTGTAACAAGGGAGTCAACCACCACCGCTGGTATTTGGCAGACTCGAAGGCAGGCATGGGAGTGGAAAGGTCTTATAGTGAAAAACAGGGAAGGTTTCAGGTTGTTCGCAGTGGAAAACTGGAGGCAGGATCACTGGGAATGGGGCATCCTATGTGATTGGTTTGGAGAGCATATTTGGTTTTCTCTGACTAGCCCCGAATTGAAAGTGGGGCAAATAATCAGGGAAACTGGCCATCACTGACTACGTCCTGACCTTTCTGGACTGATCGTGACGGTGATTGTGGTTGGGCTTCCTGGGCTGGTTACTACAAGTTGTGGTTCAGAGTTCTATCGTCATATGTGGTCTGGCCATTGTCCCTTTGTATTTTCAGTCTCTCAACACTACACGCATTATTTCATTTAAGCCCTATCACAACCTCATGAGATTGGTACTATTATGATCTCGATTTTACAAATGAGCAATGGAGTTGCAAAGAAATTAGGTAGCTTGCCCAAACTCATTCAGCTAGGAAGAGGTAAAGCTGGGACTTGAACCCAGGCAGTCTGATCTCATAGCCCTGGGTTTTTAATTAATGTGCTATATTTCTGTCTCTGCTTTACAGAAAAAAAAATTGTAGAAATTGACAAGCTGTCTAAAATTCATATGAAAATGCATAAATTCCTATGAAGATAGCCAAAACAAACTTGAAAGAGAATAATAAAATTGGAACCTGATTTCAAGACTTCTTATAAAACAATGGAAACCCTGGTGGTGTAGTGGTTAAGTGCTATGGCTGCTAACCAAAATGTCGGCAGTTCAAATCCACCAGGTACTCCTTGAAAACTCTATGGGGCATTTCTTCTCTGTCCTATAGAGTTGCTGTCAGTCAGAATCGGCTCGATGGCAATGGGTTTGGTTTGGTTTTGGTATAAAAAAGAGTAATCAAAACTGTGTGCCATTGGCATTAAGATAGGTCAATGGAACAGAACAGAGTCCCTAAATATATCTATGCATAAAAAATATATATATATGGACTCTCTATATATATTTGGAGTGCCCTCGTGGTGCAGTGGTTAAGAGCTCAGGTTGTTAACCAAAAGGTTGGCAGTTTCAATCCACCAGCCACTCCTTGGAAACCCTGTGGGTCAGTTCTACTCTGTCCTATAGGGTTACTATGACTTGGAATCAACTCAACCACAATGAGTATATGTATATATACGTATATATAATATACGTATATATATCTATAGACAGTTGGTTTTTGAGAAAGAGGCAAAGGTAATGTAGTGGAGAAAGAATACTCTTTTCAGTGACTGGAACAATTGGATACTCATATGCAAAAAAAAAATTAAAACTAAAAAAATAACCTTCAACTCGTACCTCATACCATATACAAAAATAAAGTAAAAAATGGATCATAAACCTGGTGGTAAAATCCAAAACTGTAAAGCTTCTAAGAGAAAACAGCAGAAAATATTTGTGACCTTGGGTTAGACAAAGATTTCTTAGATACGGCATCAATAAAAGAAAAATTTGGTAAGTTGGACTTCATCAAAATTAGAAACTTCTCTTCTTTAAAAGACACTACTAGAAGAATAAAAAGACAAGCCACAGACTGGGAGAAAATATTTGCAAAACACATATCTGATAAAGGACTTGAGTCCAGAATGTATAAAGAACTGAATACTCAAGAAAAACAGTCCAAAAGTGGACAAACATATTGAATAGACACTTTACCAAACAAGGTGTATGGATGGCGTCTTAGGCTGGGCTCTGCGGAGGAGCAAATCCAGTGACGTGTGTGTGTAAATATATATTTTGAGAGAGATTTCTTTCAAGGAAATGGCTCTTGCCATTGTGGAGGCTGGCCAGTCCCAAGTGGGTCAGGCAACAGGCTGCAGACTTCTCCTATCTCAGTGGTTGCAGGGGCTGATGAACCCAAAATCTGCAGGTCATTCCGCAGGCTGCTAGCTTGTGCCCCGAAAATCAGAGGTCAGAGGATGACAAGACAGATGCAGTATTGAGAGAGAATGAGCTTTGCAGAACATCCATGTATATTGGATGCAGGCCACATCCCCAAGGAAACGCCCCTTTCAGCTGATTGGCTGCTCACATCAGATCATGAAATGGAGATGATTACGTAATATCTGCCAAACCACCGAGAATCATGGCCTAGCCAAACTGGCACATAACCTTAACCATCACAGATGGCAAATAAGCACATGAAAAGATGCTCAACATCATTGTTGTTGTTGTTAGGTGCCGTTGAGTAGGTTCTGACTCATAGCAACCCCTGCGCACAACAGAACGAAACACTGCCCGGTCCTGAGCCACCCTTACAATCGTTGTTATGTTTGAGCTCATTGTTGCAGCCACTGTGTCAATCCACCGCGTTGAGGGTATTCCTCTTTTCTGCTAACCCTGTACTCTGCCAAGCATGATGTCCTTCTCCAGAGACTGATCTCTCCTGACAATATGTCCAAAGCGTGTAAGATGCAGTCTCGCCATCCTTGCTTCTAAGGAGCATTCTGGTTGTACTTCCTCTAAGACAGATTTGTTCGTTCTTCCAGCAGTCCATGGTATATTCAATATTCTTTGCCAACACCACAATTCAAATGCGTCAATTCTTCTTTGGTCTTCCTTATTCATTGTCCAGCTTTCACATGCATATGATGCGATTGAAAATACCATGGCTTGGTTCAGGCGCACATTAGTCTTCAAGGTGACATCTTTGTTCTTCAACACTTTAAAGAGGTCCTTTGCAGCAGATTACTCCATCCACATCATTAAGGTCAACTCTACTTTGAGGAGGCAGCTCTTCCCCAGTCATCTTTTGAGTGTCTTCCAACCTGGGGGGCTCATCTTCCAGCACTATATCAGACAATGTTCCACTGCTATTCATAAGGTTTTCACTGGCTAATGCTTTTAAGAAGTAGACTGCTGGGTCATTCTTCCTAGTCTGCCTTAGTCTGGAAGCTCAGCTGAAACCTGTCCTCCATGGGCGACGCTGCTGGCATCTGAACACTGGTGGCATAGCTTCCAGCATCACAGCAACACACAAACCCCCACAGTATGACAAACTGACAGACACGTGGGGGAGCGACCCTATATACCACAGAAGAAAACACTGCCTGGTCCTGCACCATGCTCACAACCGCTGTTATGCATAAGCGAATTGTTGCAGCCACTGTGTCAATCCCTTCCTCTTTTCCACTGACCCTGTACTTTACCAACACCATTAGTCACTAACAAAACAAAACTGTTGCCATAGAGTCGATTCTGACTTATAGTGACCTATAGAACAGAGTAGAACTGCCCTACAGAGTTTCCAAGGAGCACCTGGTGTGTTTGAACTGCCAACCTTTTGATTAGCAGACTTAGCATTTAACCGCTACACAACCAGGGTATCCCATTAGTCACTAAGGAAATACAAATTAAAATCACAATGAGATACCACTACATACCTACTGTTGTTATTGTTGTGCGCCCTGGAGTTAATTCCAACTCTTAGCAACCCTATAGGACAGGGTAGGACTGCCCCATAAGGGTGTCCTAGGCTGTAATCTTTACAGGAGTAAATCGCCAGATCTTTTCTCCCCCTGAGCCTCTGGTGGGTTCAAACCGCCTACCTTTTGGTTACCCACTGCACCTCCAGGGCTCCTCACACATCTCTTAGAAAGTCTAATTAAGAAGACTGACCATATTAAGTGTTGGCAAGGGTATGGAGGAACTGTTGATGGGAAAGTAAAATAGTACAACTATTTTGGACAATTTTGGGATTTTTTTAAAAATTAAACACACCTACTGTATGATTCAGCCATTCCATTATTGGGTATTTACCCAAGAGAAAAATATGAAGTATATGTCCATACAAGGACTTGTACATAAATGTACATAGCAGTTTTATTTTCAATAACCCCAAACTGGAAACAACCCAAAAGTCCCACAACAGGTGAATGGATAAACAAACTGTAGCATACTGGAATGCTGCTCAGCAATGAAAAGGAATAAACTTTTTTGTAACAGCTTTATTGGTATATAATCTGCATACTATAAAGTTGTTCGATTTAAAGTGTACAATTCAATGGTTTTTAGTATATGCACAGAGTTGTGCGACTACCACCACAATCAATTTTTATCACCGTCATCATTTTCGTCACCTCAGAGAGAAACCCGTACTCCAGCCTCCCCATCCCCACTGCTAGCACTAAGCAATCACGAATCTACTTTCTCTATCTATAGATTTGCCTATTCTGGACATTTCATATAAATAGAAACATACAATATGTGGTCCTTTGTGACTGGCTTCTTTCACTCAGTATGTTTTCAAGGTCCGTCTATGGTGTAGCATCTATCAGTACTTCCTTCCTTTTTATGGCTGAGTAATTTTCCATTGTATGGATATATTGCATTTTGTTTATTCATTCATCAGTAGATGGACACTTAGGTTGTTTCCATCTTTTGGCTATTATAAATAATGCTATGAGCATTCGAGTACAAGTGTTTGTGGATATATGTTTTTATTTCTCTTTGTATATACAAGGAGTGGAATTGCTGGGTCAAATGGTAAGTCTATGTTTAACTTTCTGAGGATCTGTCAGACTGTTTTCCAAAGCAGCTGCACCAATTTATGTTCCTACCAGCAGTGTGTGAGGATTCTGGTTACTCCCCATCCTCACTGACACTTGTTATTGTCTGTCTTTTTTATTAAAGCCATCCTATTTTTTTTTAATGGGTGTAAAGTTGTATCTCATTGGAGTTTTGATTTGCATTTCACTGATGGTTGAGCATGTTCAGCATCTTTTCATGTGCTTATGAATGGACCATTTGTATATCTCCTTTGGAGAAATTCTATTCAAATTCTTTACCCATTTTTAACTGAAGGAAGGGATGAAGAAGGAAAAAGGATGCACATACCAGCTCTCTTTTAAAGGTGGTTTCCAGAAGCTGCTGCAGAACACTTCCACTTATACCTAGTAGCTAGAATTTAGTCAATGTGGCCATATCTACCCACGCAGGAGGGTGAGAGATTTAGTCTTTATTCTGAGTAGTCATGTGTCAGCTAATAATTCTATTACCACTTTAGAAGAAGGGAATGTACGTTAGAGAACAATTAGCAATCTCAAGCACATAATCATAGGAAGTTAACAGTAAGATCAATACATCATTCTTCAGAGCTTAGGAAAAAAGGATGGCTCCTAGGACTTGATTGATTAAAAGATCTTAAAAAAAAAAAAATCTGCTTATCAGAAGGGGTATTAGGTAGTATATCATGGATTGAATTGTGTCCTCCAAAAATGTATGTCAACTTGGCCAGGCCATGGTTCCCAGTATTTCGAGATTGTCCACCATTTTGTCATCTGATATGATTTTCCTGCGTGCTGTAAATCCTACTTCTATGATGTTAATGAGGCAGTTATGTTAATGAGGCAGGACTCAATCTACAGGATTAGATTGTGTTTTAAATCAGTCTATTTTGAGATATGTGGAAACCCTGGTGGTGTAGTGGTTAAGTGCTACAGCTGCTAACCAAAGGGTCGGCAGTTCGAATCCCCCAGGCTCTCCTTGGAAACTCTATGGGGCAGTTCTACTCTGTCCTATAGGGTCGCTATGAGTTAGAATCGACTTGACCGCACTGGTTTTTGGTTTTATTTTGAGATATAAAAGAGAGAAGTGACTAGAGAGACATGGGGACCTCATACCACCACGAAACAAGACCCCGGAGAATACCACATCCTTTGGACCTGGGGTCACTGTGCTGAGAAGTTCCCAGATCAGGGCAAGATTGATGACAAGGACCTTTCCCCAGAGCTGACAGGGAGAGAGAAAGAGAGAGAGCCTTCCCCTGGAGCTGACACCCTGAATATGGACTTCTAGCCTCCTAGACTGGGAGAGAAAAAAATTCTCTTTGTTAAAGGCATTCACTTCTGGTATTTCTGTTATAGCAGCACTAGATACCTAAAATAGTTAGCATGGATTCTTAGAAAAGGGCATTTCTGGGAGTCAGACATGAGCAATACTTGTCTGTGTATTGTCCGGGAGACAGGAAGTCTCAGTCTTTGGACTTGTCAGAACTACCTGTAATGTAGATGTGGAGGCAAAAGGTTGTAACCAGTGGGCTGTGAGTATTTCTGGTCCTACTGGTAGACCCACTCTATTATGGGGTAACTGACCTAGGTTATCTTAGCCTAGCCTCTTACTAAGGAACATTGATTGGGTTCATCTAACACCCCTTGTTCCATGGCCATTGGTAGCCAGTCTTCTCATTATCGTGGCAGCCTGCCAACCAGAGAGAGTGGAAGAGGAAGAATGTTTTATTCACTAGAATGTCCTGTGCCTATGCCATGTCAGATGAAGAGTTTACAGTCCCTAAAGGCACATAAGACATAGTTCTTGTCCTCTGTGAGCTTATGATTTTTCTCCTAATGTACTCCCACAATCAACACCCATGGAAACAGCAGTCACGAAATCAAACGACATATTGCATTGGGCAAATCTGCTGCTAAAGACCTCTTTAGCGTGTTAACAAGCAAAGACGTCACTTTGAAGACTAAGGTGCTCCTGATCCAAGCCATGGTCTTTTCAATCGCCTCGTATGTATGTGAAAACTGGACAATGAATAAGGAAGACCGAAGAAGAATGGATGCTTTTAAATTATGGAGCTGGTGAAGAATATTGAATATACCATGGACTGCCCAAAGAAGGAACAAATCTGTCTTGGAAGAAGTACAGCCAGAAGTACAGCCTTAGAAGTGAGGATGGAGAGACTTTGTGTCATGCACTTTGGACATGTTATCAGGAGGGATCAGTCCCTGGAGAAGGACATCATGCTGGTAAAGTAGAGGGTCAGCAAAAAAGGGAAAGACACTCAACAAGATGGACTGACACAGTGACTGCAGCAATAGGCTCAAGCATAACAACGATTGTGAGGATGGAGCAGGACCTAGCAGTGTTTTGTTCTGTTGTACATTGGGTCCCTTTGGTGGGAACCAACTCCACAGCACCTAGGAACAACATATTCTTTTTTTTCCAAAATAAAAATAGCTTCTTAAAAATTACAAATATAATGCTTCTTGTAGAGAAAATGCATGCAACACAGAGAAGTAGAAAGGAGAAACTGTCAATCCCCCCCCACCCCAAAATCCCGTTACTCCGAGGTAATCACTGCAGACGTTTTGGTGCTCTGCCTCCAGATGGCTCTATGTTTATGGAAAACGTAACAAGGGAGAAAATTGTAATCATCCGAATCTAAGAGGACAAGACCTGTATTCCTCTGTGTGTAGTGTTTACATGTAATTTCTTTCCTTTTCACGGGAGGGCAAGGTACACATATGCATGGTAAATAATTCAAACAGTAAAAGTGTGTAATACTATAAATGATTAGCTTTCTCCCATTCCTCATCTACAGCACCTTTCCCCAAAGGAAATCACCATTACTAGTATTTTGTGTATCTTTCTAGAGAATTCTTTGCTTAACATTGTATTCCTTTGAAAGAACATTAAAAATTTTTTTTTTTATTTTATAAATTAATATATAGAAAAATTGATGTTTTTCTTTTTAATGAATTTTAACACCTGTAACCACCTCTGCAATCAGGATACGGAACAATTACATCGTCCAAAAGAAACTTTCTCATGCTATCCCTTTGTAGGCGCACTCTCTCCCCAGCCCATATCTCTGGAAAGCACCGATCTGTTGTTCAGCACAGTATTAATTTCCTAGGGCTGCATAAGAAAATACCACAAATGGGGTGGCTTATAAGAACAAAAATTTATTGTCCCACTTCTGAAGACTGGATGTCAAAATCAATGTGTGGGCCAGGCTGTGCTAACTCTGGGGTCTCTAGAAAAAAAAACCCCAAACCCATTGCTGTCGTGTCGGTTCCTACTCATAGTGACCCTATAAGGCAGACTAGAACTGCGCCATAGAGTTTCCAAGGAGCACCTGGTGTATTTGAACTGCCAACCTTTTGGCTAGCAGCTATAGCCCTTAACCACTACCCAACCCATTGCCGTAATTAACCACTACACCACCAGAGTTTCCAGTGTCTCTAGGGGAAGATCATTTCTTGTCTCTCCGAGCTTCTGGTAGTCCCAGGTGCACTTGTAGAAGCATCTTCACATAGCTGGCTGCCTCTCTCTGTATCTCTTCTCTTTTTTAAGGACACTGCTCAGACTGGATTAGGACCACCCTACTCTGGTATCACCTCATGTTAACTGATAACATTTCAAAGACGCTATTTCCAAAGAAAGGTGCCCTAGTGGTACAGTGGTTAAAGCGCTTGGCTTCCAACCTAAAGTCAGCACTTTGTACACACTGAGTCGCTCCACAGGAGTAGGATGTGTCAGTCTGCTTCCATAAAGATTTACAGTGTTGGAAACCTTATGGGACAGTTCTACTCTATCCTATGGGATCACTATGAGTAAGAATTGACTTGACTACAATGAGTTTTCGCTTTGGTATTTCCAAAGAAAGTCGTGGTCACAGGTACCAGAGGTTAGGAATTAAATGTATCTTTTGGGGGGACACAATTCAATCCATAACAAGCACTACTGTTTTGCCTTCTTGAAGATGTCATAAAATGGAATCACATAATATGTAACCTTTTGATATTGGCTTTTCTCATGCAGCATAATGCCTTTGAGAATCATCCATATGGATAGTTCCTTCCTTTCTGTGCTGAGTAGTATTCCAATCATTGTTAGACTGCACCACTGTTTGTTTATATATTTGCCCCCTGGAGAACATCTGAGTTTTTTCCGATTTGGGGCAATTATGAATAGAGTTGCTATGAACATTTGTGTACAGGTTCTTGTGTGAACATAATTTTCTATTTCTCTGAAGTCAATACCTAACAATGGGATTGCTGGGTAATGTGGTGAGTATATATTTAACATTATAAACTGCCAAATTGTTTTCCAGATTAGCTGTACCATTTTACATTCTTACCAGTAGTGAATGAGAGTCCCAGTTGCTCCGCATGCTCACCAGCACTTGGTATTGACAGTGTTTTTATTTTAGCCATTGCGTGAAGTGTGTAGTGGTATCTCATCCTGGTTTTAATTTCTATTTTCCTAATGGTTAACAGAAGTCCCTGGGTGGTACAAATGTTAACATGCTGCTTACCAAAAGATTGGGAGTTCAGGTCCACACAGAGGAGCCTCAGAAGAAAAGCCTGGTGATCTACTTTCAAAAAATCAGCCATGAAAAACCCTATGGAGCCCAGTTCTACTCTGACATACGTGGGATTACCATAAGTTGGAGTCAACTCGTTTGCAACTGGTTTTTAATGGCTAATGATATTTAACATCTTTTCATGTGCTTATTTGCCTTCTATATAGTCTCTGGTGAATTGTCTGTTTGAGTCTTTTGCTCATTTTTATATTGGGTTGCTTGTCTTTTTCCTCTGAATTTTGAGAGTTCTTTACATATTCTTGATGCATGTTCTTTGTTGTATATGTGACTGGCAAATGTTTTTTGTGGCTGTAGGCTGTAGTCTCTAATTGTGATGAAGTCTGGAAGAAAGATTTTAATTCAGGTTTGGGTAAAACCAGTAGCCCTTCTAATGCCCAAGGAAGGATCAGAGGTTATAGATATTCACGATGCTGGCTTCTATAGCTATACTGCCCTCCAGGATTGCAAATGATACCCCTTTCCCCACAACCCTGACAACATAGATATTGTAAATCTTTTCCAATATAATAGTTAAAAAGTCCTATTTCATTGCTTCTTTTATTGGCATTTTATTGATGACTAGTGAGGCGTAACACCGTTTTATATGTTTATTCGTCATTTGTGTTTCTTTAATAGCCCGTTTATGCTTTTTGTAAGAGCTGCTTATTAAACATGAGACAAGTCATAGATAATTCTAGTAGGCATGTTATTGATTCTTCGAGTGGGAAGAAGCAGAGCCACAGAAAACAAATACCATTGGATAGTACCAACGTGGCTAATATTTATCTTTGAATCCAGAAGCTGTGGTGCAATGAGCAGAATTGTCTTGAAGTGGCCCTGGAAGCTCAGTCAGGGTTGCCTGGATAATGAGCCTATGGGGACAGGGCCACCTCCTGGTAGGAGGAGTTGCACAGAGCTCAGCTTCCACGGGATGGGAATTGACTGCATTCCCACGGCCCCCAGGCCTCCAATCCTTGGGGAGCTAGAGTTCGGATAGCTCCTCTGAACAGCTGGCACTCCACGCCCAGATGGCCAGCACCCAAGCAGCCCACGGGTTCCCCCACTCGCAAGGCTGCTTTCTTATATTTGCTCCATAAAAAGGTAGAACAGAGGGGTGCAATGGCCCTTCAGCGGGACACAGACTCATCCTGTGGATCCAGCAGAGCATCCTGGCCCGGGCCCACCCCTCTGTGGGCAAGAGAAGGATGCGGATCCTGCCTTCTCCTTGCTTGTTGGACCAGCCTTGTAAGATGTCCCTTTCCCTAATCAAGCCTAATCTTTAGTCCATGCTGAGTGGAACACATAGGTGATGATCAGGAAAGGCCTATGCGAATGAGCACCACCTAAGCCATTCCTCCGTCTCTATTATTGTTATATTATTGTTGGCCTGGGGACTAGGAGGATCCTCCAAGCAGAGAAGTCCCTGGAGGATACATAAGAGTTGACTCTCTAAACCTTTTCTTAGATTAAGCCAAGGAGGTCTACTCAGCTTTAGCTGAATTTAGATAACAAAGTCTTCTTTTGACCAACTCCTAAGGACTCCTTTTTTATCTTGGAAAAAAAATGTTATTTTTATATTAGAATGAAAATGACTATATCTTGGAGTAGAAGATATAATTTGCATAAAATTTCCAGATAAAACATAACACTTTAAAATTCATTCATGTTATCATAGACTGTGTAAAAAACCAAAAACCAAATCTGTTGCCATTGAGTGGATTCTGACTCATAGTGGATTCCAACTCATAGCGACCCTATAGGACAGAGTAGAACTCCCCCACAGAGTTTCCAAGGAGCACCTGGTGGACTCGAACTGCTGTCCTTTTGGTTAGCAACTGAACTCTTAACCACTGCGCCACCAGGGTTTCTATAGGCTGTATACAACTCCTCAAAATGTTCCCACTCCTGAGAACATCTTCAGTAAACCCGTTGCCGTCGAGTTGATTCCTACTCATAGCGACCCTATAGGTCAGAGTAGAACTGCCTCATAGAGTTTCCAAGGAGCGCCTCGTGGATTTGAACTGCTGACCTTTTGGTTAGCAGCTGTAGCATTTAACCACTATGCCACCAGGGTTTCACCTTCAGTAGAAAGTTTAAAAAGCACTCATTTCAAGACAAGTAGAATAAAAGGAGGTGGCAGAGATGCTGACTGTAGCCACGCAATATTTAGTCAAGTTGGAAGGGGCTTTGCCTTAGATGCCACAGGCCTGTTGGAGAGGGGAATGAAATAGCAGGGGTACCCATGGGAAGAGCTCTGGCAGGGCTCGGTGATGGACAAAGAAAAACATGAAAGAGTTCAAGGTCACTCGGGTATTTGAATCCAGGCACATGGAAAGAGCTGTATTATCAGTGGTAACAGGAATGTGGAAACAGATCATGTGGAAAACAGTGAACTTGGTACTTGCTGCTTATTTTTAGTTTCACAGAAATTGTAAGTGGAATTGTCCTAGAGGGAAGGCTCAGTGTACACACAGGGTTGAGGAGAGGGCAAGAGGTCAAGCCTAAAGATTGGGGTGAAGAGTAGAAAAATTAGCCTGAGCTGTCCGAGCGGAGAATTCACCTGAGAGAGAAGGTGTAGACCGGTGCACTCTGAGGGAATAAGCAAATAGACCACCAAGTGTCTGTCAGTTTGTCATACTGTGGTGGCTTGCTTATTGCTGTGATACAGGAAGCTTTGCGACCAGTATTTCAAATACAATGAGTAAATACTATAAATAAAGATACAGACTCACATAACCCAAGGGCCTAACCTAACAAAGCCTATTCCTTAAGCCGTTTCAACTGGCATACAGGTAGTCCCCAGGTTACAAACATCCAACTTACATACAACCTGTGGTTACGAACCAACACCCCGTAAAGCCTATTATGTTAAAAATCCCAGGTACATACAATGGTTTGTAATAACAAATGGGACCTACCTTGCGATGCACATCAAAATATTATTATTATTACTGTATTATTATATTAAAGATATTTCAGTGTATCTGGAAGTGTTACTTTAATGCTTTTTATGCATAGAAATGTACACTATAAACTAAGATACAAACATATGATTAACTGACACTAGATATGAACCATACCTAACTGTCCCAACTTATATAAAAATCAACTTAAAGACAGATTTAGGAATGGGACTTGCTTGTAATTTGGGGACTGCCGCATTAGAATTCATCCTAAATCCTGGAATGTGGAAGGAGATGACCTGGAAAGGCCCATGTGAAGGACAGAAATACCCTAAGTCTCAGAGTCTGTTATGGGTTGATTTGTGTGTACCCCAGAAAAGATACGTTCAAGATCCCCACACCTGTGAGCGTGACCTTATTTGGAAATAGCATCTTTATAGATGTAATTAGCTAAGTTAATATAAGGTCATACTGGAGTAGGGTGGGCCCTAATCCTACATGACTGGTGTCCTTATAAGAAGAGACAGACACACGGAAGATGGCTATGTGACAAGAGAAGCAGAGATTGGAATGATGCTGCTACAAGCCAAGGAATGCCTGGGGCCACCAGATGATGGAAGAGGCAAGGAAGGGTCCTTTTTTAGAGGTTTCAAAGAGAGCGTGGCCTTGCTGACACTTTGATTTCAGACTTCTAGTCTCTTGAACTATGAGAAAATAAATTTCTGTTCTCGTAAACCACCCAGTTTGTGGTACTTTGTTACATCAGCCCTAGGAAACAAATATAAGGTCCATCCCTACAAGGCCTCAGAGGTCCTGGAAAAATGGCCCAAAGCAGAGGTCCTCACAGTTAAGGCCTGGACCTGCAGCATCGGCGTCACTCTCAGGCGCACCCCAAAGCTAGTGAATCTGAAACTCGGTTGGGGGGGTGGGGTGGGGCTCAGCAACCTGTGTTTTCACAAGCCTTCTAGGTGATGGTAATACACGCTCTAGCTTGAGAATCTCTGGCCTAGAGCACTGTGGGGAGCCCTGGAAGGTTTCTATCTCCCCTCTGCTCTATCCTGGGTGTTGCATTCCTCTCTTGCTACAGACAAGCTTTCTGCACTTCCTATCCTCCCCCAGACCTCCACAATAGTCTTCAGGGTAGAAAACGGCCACCAGCCGCTCCCAAGTTTAAATCTCTCTCAGAACACTAGCCAAATTGAGACTAAAATCCAATCCCAGTTGCAAATCCTGGGGGAGGAACTCAGGTGGCCCACTTTGTGTCCTCAAGTTTGCTCTCATTCTAACTTTTGAATGAAGGAAGACTGGGGTAGGGAAGGACTAGTTTCCAGAAAAGGAATGGTAAGGCAGAAAAAACAATGAGTATCTTAGTTCCCTTGTGCTGCTGGAACACAAATGCCACAAATGTTGTTGTTGTTGTTAGGTGCCCTTGAGTCGGTTCCGACTCAGCATCCCTATGCAAAACAGAACGAAACACTGTTCCATCCTGTGCCGTCCTCACAATTGTTGTTATGCTTGAGCCCATTGTTGCAGCCACTGTGTCAGTCCATCATGTTGAGAGTCTTCCTTGTTTTAACTGACCCTCCACTTTACTAAGTATGATGTCTTTTTCCAGGGACTGATCCCTCTTGATAATATGTCCAAAGTATGTGAGACATAGTCTCACCATGCTTACTTCTAAGGACCATTCCAAGACAGATTTGTTCATTCTGCTGGTAGTCCATAGTATACTCAATATTCTTTGTCAACACCACAATTCAAAGGTGTTAATTCTTCTTCCTCTTCCTTATTGTTCATCCAGGTTTCACATGCATATGAGGCAATTGAAAACACAAAGGCTTGGATCAGGTGCATCTTAGTCTTCATAGTCCTTGCTTTTTAACACTTTAAAGAGGTCTTTTGCAGTAGATTTGCCCAATGCAATAAGTTGTTTGATTTCTTGACTGTTGCTTCCAGAGGTGTTGATTGTGGATACAAGCAAAATGAAATCCTTAACAACTTCAATCTTTTCTCCATTTATCATGATGTTGCTTATTTGTCCAGTTTATCAGGACGTTGCTTATTTGTCCAGTTTATCACGATATTGCTTATTGGTCCATTTGTGAGGATTTTTTTTTTCTTTATGTTTAAGTGTAATCCACACTGAAGTCTGTAGTCTATGATCTTCATCGGTAAGTGCTTCAAGTCCTCTTCAGTTTCAGCTAGCAAAGTTGTGTCATCTGCATAATGAATGTTGTTAGTCTTCTCCCATCCTGATGCCGTGTTCTTCTTCACGTAGTCCAGCTTCTTGGATTATTTGCTCAGCACACAGATTGAATAAGTATGATGAAAAGATACAACCCTAACACACACCTCTCCTGACGGTCTTAGTCATCTAGTGCCGCTATAACAGAAATACCACAGGTGGATGGCTTTAACAAAGAGAGACTTATTTTCTCATAGCCTGGTAGCTTAGAAGTCCAAACTCAGGGTGCCAGCTCCAGGGGAAGGCTTTCTTTCTCTGTTGGCTCTGGAAGAAGGTCCTTCTCATCAATCTTCCCCTGGTCTAGGAGCTTCTCCGCACAGGAACCCTGGATTCAAAGAACACGTTCTGCTCCCAGCACTGCTTTCTTGGTGGTATGGGTCCCTCTGTCTCTCTGCTCACTTCTCTCTTTTGTATCTGAAAAGAGATTGGCTTAAGACCCTACCTAATCTTGTAGATCTCATCAGTATAACTGCCACTAATCCATCTCATTAACATCTCAGTGAGTATTTACAACACACAGGGAAATCACATCAGATGGCAAAATGGTAGATAATTATACAATACTAAGAATCATGACCTAGCCATGTAGACAGGCATTTTGGGGGGATACAATTCAGTCCATGACACTGACTCTAAACCATGCAGTATTCCCTTGTTCTGTTCAAATGACTGCCTCTTTATCTGTGTACATGTTCCTCACGAGCACAGTTAAGTGTCCTGGAATTCTCATTCTTTGTAATGTTATCCATAATTTGTTATGATCCACACGGTCAAATGCTTTTCCAAAGTCAATAAAACACAGGTAAACATTTTAAACATTTTTCTGGTATTTTCTGTTTCAGCCAGGATCCATGTGACATCAACAATGATATCCCTCATTCCACGTCCTCTTCTGAATCCAGGTAGAATTTCTGGCAGTTTCCTGTCAATGTACTTCTGCAACCTCTTTGGAATGA
This sequence comes from Loxodonta africana, assembly GCF_030014295.1. Lineage (NCBI taxonomy): Eukaryota > Metazoa > Chordata > Mammalia > Proboscidea > Elephantidae > Loxodonta > Loxodonta africana. The sequence goes on from NC_087349.1 coordinate 20,719,145, forward strand.
TTCTCAGCCATATTTACTTGCATGTGATACTAATGATATTGTTCAATAATTTCCACATTCTGTTGGATCACCTTTCTGTGGAATAGGCATAAATATGATCTCTTCCAGTCAGCTGGCCAGGTAGCTGTCTTCCACATTTCTTGGCATAGATGAATGAGTACTTCCAGCACTGCATATGTTTGTTGAAACATCTCAGTTGGTATTCCAACAATTTCTGGAGCCTTGTGTTTTCGTCAATGCCTTCAGTGCAGGTTGGACTTCTTCCTTCAATACCACTGGTTCCTGATCATATGCTGCCTCCTGAAATGGTTGAATGTCGACCAATTTTTTTTGGTGTAGTGACTTTGGGTATTCATTCTATCTTCTTTTGATGCTTCCTGCGTCTTTTAATATTTTCCCGTGGAATCCTTCAATATTGCAACTCGAGGCTTGAATTTTTTCTTCAGTTCTTTCAGCTTGAGAAATGCCAAGCATGTTCTTCCCTTTTGGTTTCTAACTCCAGGTCTTTGCACATGTCATTATAGTATTTTGTCTTCTCGAGCCGCCCTTTGAAATCTTCTGTTCAGCTCTTTTACTTCATCATTCTTTCCATTTGCTTTAGCTACTTGACATTCAAAAGCAAGTTTCAGAGTCACTTCTGACATCCGTTTTGCTCTTCTCTTTCTCTCCTGTCTTTTTAATTATCTCTTGCTTTCTTCATGTGTGATGTCCTTGATGTCATTCCACAACTTATCTGGTCTTCGGTCATACCACAAGTGGGTGGTTTAAAGAACAGAAATTTATTTTCTCACAGTTCTGGAGGCTAAATGCCAAATCAGAATCTCAGCCATGTCAAATCCTTCTGTGAGCCTCTGTCCTAGTTTCTAGTGTCCGCTGGTGATCCTTGGTTCCTTGTCTTGTAGATGATCCTCACGTATCTTCTGTCTTCTGTGTGTGTGTCTGTGTCTATTCTTCTCTTTTTATAACCCAAAAGTGATTAGATTTAGGACCCACCATAATGATCACAATTAACATAACAAAGAAAATCCTGTTTCCAAATAGGATTACATCCACACGTATAGGAGTTAGGATTGCAATGCATATTTGGGGGAGTGGTGAGGAGACACAATCATAGAATCCCTCCTGAGAGACAATAGAAGAAAATCTAGGGTGACCAACCATCCTGCTTTGCCTGGGACTGTCCTGGTTTCAGCACTAAAAGTCGCACATCCTGGGAGCCCCCCTCAGGCCTGAGCAAACAAGTTTGGTTGGTCACTCTAGGACTGAATCAGGGGAGGCTTTTACTCTTGGAGAGGGCACAAAAGTAAGAGAAAGAGTTGGTGAGATCCTCAACTGGGGCGTTTGGAAATGTTTGATGCGTGACCAAGCTGTGCTGTTGCCATTCCTGCAGTTCTTGGGCCATTGTTGGTAGTTACCCTCGAGTCAATTCTAACTCATGGTGACCTCATGTATGCAGAGTAGAACTGCTCCATTTGGTTTTCAAGAATATAATCTTTTGGAAGCAAATCACCATGCCTCTCTGACATCACCTCTGGGTGGGTTTTAAATGGCCAATCTTTCAGTTAATAGTCCAGTACTTAACCATTTGTATCACCCAGGGACTCCTATCCCTGGGTGTAGACCTACTCAAGGAAGAATTTTAAAAAACCATTGCTATCGAGTCAATTCTGACTCATAGCAACCCTATAGGGGAGGGTAGAAACCATAGGACTTTCAAAGTTGTATATCTTTGTATTATGCGTTGTAAAGTAGAGGGTCAATGAGAAAAGAGAAAGACCTTCAACAAGATGGATTGACATAATGGCTGCAACCATGAGCTCAAACAAAGCAACAATTGTAAGGATGGCACAGGACAGAGCTGAGTTTCCTTTTGTTGTACATAGGATTGCTATGAGTAGGAAGCGACTCGAAGGCACCTAACAAGAACAACAACATATCTTTATGGAAGCAGACTGCCACATCTTTCTCCCTTGGAGCAGCTGGTGGGTTTGAACTGACAACCTTTTGGTTAGCAGCCGAGTGCTTTAACCACTGCACCACCAGAGCTCTTTAAAAGGAAGAATTGCCCTGCTCTAATTGTCAGTAGCCAGTAGGAAACCCTGGTGGCATAATGGTTAAGAACTATGACTGCTAATCAGAAGGTCTGTAGTGCCCCTGCAGAGAACCTCTGCTGTAACAAAATAAAGTGCGGCTACCAGCCAGTTGCAAGTTAGAATCACCTGGGAGCTTTAAACAAGTGCCTAGGTTGGAGCCCCAGCCCAGGCCTCAGGGTTTATTGGTCCAGGGAAGCACTAGGCATTAGTATTTTTTTTTAAGTGCATCTCCTGCCCTCTGCCCCCGCAGGTGATTTGAATGTGCAGTCAACTTTGAGATCTAAGTAATAATCAGAGAGGGATGAGCTGGGGGAATTTAGAGTCTTGGAAGGTGAAGTATTTGGGTATTGGGGTAAGAGGTAAGTTGGGGACATCAGAGGCCAAAGAAAGATCTAGAAGGACAATGATGAGTGCTTTGCGTTTGTCCAAGAAAGAAGCTCTGGGGTCTAGACCAAGCAGTGTGGAACCAGAGAAGGTGTGTGTTCGGTGCCTACCTGAGTGGCAGGGAAGGTGACAGTTATAAATGGACCTAATTATCTAAAGTCTCCAGGAAGTAAGAGTTGGCTTGTAAGCACTTTGACACTCGAAAATAGGGAGGTACAGATGGTGTGGCAGTGGTCACAGGTGCATAGCCAAAAGTCTTTGGCTGGTTTACAGCCTCAGTATTTTGTTAAATTCACTGTTCATTCAGAGTTTGAAAGGACTGTTGGTTTTTGGTGAAAACCTGTGAATTATTTCTAAGTAACAGTGAGATACTTGAGACAGGCAGCCTCAGAGCCCAGTCCTTCTAAGAGACAACTGCTCTGGCTTATTCTGCTTGGTATAGCAGCAGAATAAGTTGCATGTTCTTCTAATATTGTCCTTGACAAGATAACCACAAAATGGGCCATAGATGACCTCAACCCACAATTAGGTGGAGATTTAACATGCTAATGAAGGAAAATTGACCTCTTCCTCCACTGAACCCTTGTCTAGAGAAAATGCGTAGTTATCCCCAAGCTCTGAGCATGTGTGTGAAGGTCAGTCCTGAATATTCATGATGAATTTGCATTTTCTTGACTGCTGTATATAAAAGCCCACCTCCCCAAGCTGCCTGCAAAGAGTCTTGGAGGCAACAGCCCCAAATGCTCCTTTCCTTGTACAATGAAATAAAGACGTCTTTCTGATCTGCCTCGGCCTCTTATTTATTGGCTGTAACAAGTCACACTGAGCAAAACCTGAGGTTTTTACCAGGCAACATACTGAGCTTGGAAGCCAAGAAATTTGGAAGACAGCTACCTGGCCAATTGACTAGAAGAGATTCATATTTGTGCCCATTCCAAACACAGGTGATCCAACTGAATGCAAAAATTATCGAACAGTATCATTAATATCACACGCAAGTAAAATTGTGTGGAAGATCATTCAAAAAGGGTTGCAACAGTACACTGACAGGGAACTGCCAGAAATTCAGGTTGAATTCAGAAGAGGACATGGAACAAGGGATATCATTGCTAACGTCAAATGGATCTTGGCTGAAAGCAGGGAATACCAGAAAGATGTTTACCTGTGTTTTATGGACTATGCAAAGGCATTCAACTGTGTGGACTATAATAAGTTATGGATAACATTGTAAAGAATGGGAATTCCAGAACACTTAAATGTGCTCATGCAGAACCTGGGGATACTGCGTGGTTTAAAATCAGGAAAGGTGTACATCAGGATTGTATCCTTTTACCATACTTATTCAGTCTGTATGCTGAGCAAATAATCCAAAAACTGGACTACATGAAGAAGAACGGGGCGTCAGGATTGGAGGAAGACTTGTTAACAACCTGTGTTATGCAGATGATACAACCTTGCTTGCTGAAAGTGAAGAGGACTTGAAGCACTTACTGATAAAGATCAAAGACTACAGCCTTCAGTATGTATTACGCCTCAACATAAAGAAAATGAAAATCCTCACAACTGGACCAATAAACAACATCATGATAAATGGGGAAAAGATTGAAGTTGTCAAGGCTTTCATTTTACTTGCATCCACAATCAACATCCCTGGAAGCAGCAGTCAAGAAATCAAAAGACATATTGCACTGGGCAAATCTGCTGCAAAAGACCTCTTTAAAGTGTTAGAAAGCAAGATGTCACTTTAAGGGCTAAGGTGCTCTTGACTCAAGCTATGATGTTTTCAATCACCTCCTATGCATGCAAAAGCTGGTCAATTAATAAGGAAGACCAAAGATGGACTGATGCCTTTGAATTATGGTGTTGTCGAAGAACAAACAAGTCTGTCTTTAAGGCAGGCAGCCTCAGAGCCCAACACTTCTAAGAGACACCTTCTCTGGCTTATCCACCTACACCAAGCAGAATAAGCTACACTTTCTTCTGAAACTGTCCTTGACAAGATAACCACAGAATGGGCCATAGATGGCCTCAACCTACCTCTGGTTGGAGACTTAACATCCTAATGAAGGAAAACCAAACTTTTCCTTCATCCTGGAGAATCGAACCCTTGTCTAGAGAAAATGCATAGTCATCCCCAAGCTCTGAGCACCTGTGTGACGGTCAATCCTGAACATTCATGATGAATTTGCATTTCCTTGTCTGCTGTCTGTAAAAACTCACCTCCACAAGCTGCCTGCGTGCAGTCTTGGAGGCAACAGCCCAGATTGCTCCTTTCCTTGCCCAGTGAAATAAAGGCGCCTTTCTTCTCCCACCTTGGCCTCTTGTTTATTGGCCGTAACAAGTCATGTGGAACAGAAGCTGGGGCTTCCACCCAGCAACATCTTGGAAGAAATACAGCCAGAGTGCTTCTTGGAACTGAGGATGGCAAGGCTTTGTCTCACGTACTTTGGACATGTTTTTAGGAGGAAAGAGTCCCTGGAGAAGGACATCATGCTCGGTAAGGTGGAGGGTCAGCATAAAAGAGGAGGACCCTTGATGAGATGGATTGACACAGTGGCTGCAACAGTTAGCTCAAACATAGCAAAGATCATGAGGATGGTGCAGGACAGGGCAGTGTTTTTGTTCTGTTGTACGTAGTGTTGCTAAGAATCAGAACTGACTTGACACACTAACAACAACAACACCACCACCTCAGTGAGGTCAGGAGGGATTGTTTGACTCTGCATATTTTTATATTGGTATTTAATTCCTTCATGTTTGCTGATGTTGAGCCAATTCTCAGGCACTTGCATGGTATCTCATTTGGTTACCCATGTTTGGTGGGAAATCCAGTTTAGGAAGGTAGTTACTTGATGTCTTAGTCTCCTGGAGCTGCAGTGACAAAATACCACAAGTGAGTGGCTTTGAAGAACAGAAATTTATTGTCTCACAGTTCTAGAGGCTAAAAATCTGAATTCAGGGCTTAGGCAAGGCTTTGCTCTAGGTGAATATCCTTCCTTGTGTCTTTCAGCTTCTGTAGTCCCGGGGATTTTTTGGCTTGTAGATGGATTCTCATAGCTGCCTCCCTCCTGTGTGTGTATGATTCTGTTTCCATGGCAGTTCTCCCCTTTCATAAAACACCACTAAGAAAGGATTAGGGTTAGGACCCACCCTACTTGGATATCACCTCCTTTTAAATTAACTGATAACAAAAGAAAAAACCTTATTTCCAAACAAAGTCACATTCACAGGCACGGGGGTTAGGACTTCAACATATTTTTTTGAGGGTCACAATTCAATCCAGAAGTGTAGGTTAGAGTAAAATGGCCTGAAAGTAGTGGGACTGGGATTGGCACCTGGGGGTCTAGTTTTTAGGACAGCATTCTTCCACCACACAGTTCAAGAGAGTTTTTCCCCCCTACAGTGAAATGTCGCTTTTTGCATTTCTGAGGGATAACCCAGTTGTGTAACGTGAATACATTGCTTAATATCCTGAAGTAAAATTGGGTTGGGTGTCAAACTGTGGACATAATATGAATTAGAAAAATAAATTTTGTTGGGAAAAAGATACTTTTTCCCTATCTCTGTGCCCAGCTTCCAAAGAAAAGGACTCAATAGTGGGAGGACTTCTTTGTGAGTGGTAAAGGAGAACCTTCATTGAATTGGGAAACCCTGGTGGCATAGTGGTTAAGAGCTACAGCTGCTAACCAAAAGGATGGTGGTTCAAATCCACCAGGTGCCCCTTGGGCAGTTCTACTCTGTCCCATAGGGTTGCTATGAGTTGGAATCGACTCAACGGCAATAAGTTGGGTTCGCTGAATTGTGTGTGCTTTTCCTCTTCCATTGTCTCTGGGTTCTCTGTACCATATTTCCTTTTCTGAAATGAATCTCACTTTGATAATGTTCAGAAACATCTAAACCTATACAATGTTTTCCCATCTTAACACACTTGACCTGTCCCCTCAAAAAACCTTTAAACAAAATGCCTTTGAGTGTGGACAGTTAATCAGCACTCTCATTATACTACAGAAATTTATGATCTATAGGTCCCTTCTGCCCTTTGAGTCCCAATCTTCTTTCTTTGGCAAGAAATTACAGTTTTGGATTTCATGACTGGTTTCCTGCCAAGTTTCTAAACTCTCGGTCTGCATTTGGAATCTTCCCGTGTCAGGAGGTTGACACCCTCTTCTAAGGCTATCAGATTGGTGAATCAAGCTGTCCATAGGCCAGATTTGTTAATGGCGCCTTGGCTGGCTCACTTATGGTCCATCACTGCCTTCTCTGTTCACTTCCCCTACTCTTGGCCTACTCCCACCACTTTAAAATTGCTTTGCAAGTGAAATCTCGTGAAAACATGGCTCGGACTCAGGGTAGTTTGAGCTTAGAAGCCAAAGGCAAATGCTGTCTTCAGCATGTAAGCCCCAAATGTGGGTTTAATCGAGGGAAAAGAAGTTTGTTTTGCTGGGTTTACAGCTGTCTGGGGTTGTGCCTCTGAAGGAATGTGGCCTAAAGTATGTGCCCTGAGGGTTGATTAGTCAGAAGTTGAGCAAGGAGAGGTCAGTTCTGTGTAATCTTTTCTTGGCAAATACTCACCAAACTTCAGTCAACACTAGTCCTTGACTGTTATGACTTCTTCAAATTTATACTGTCATTGTTAAAAAAAAAAAAAGCTGTTTTCTTTTTGGTATATGTTTGTTAAAAGTGTAAATGATCATTATTGAAAATTTCATATCACATAGACACTATTAGTGCTTTCAACAAATATTTATTAAGTGCCTACTGTGTGCCAGGTACCATTCGAAGCATTGGGGATACAGCAGTGACCAAAACAAAGTCCCTGTCCACATGGAGCTTACATTTTAATATAAAAATTGAGCATGTTTTCCTTCAATTTTTGAGCATTTTTTAATTTGGACATTTTTGAACATACAGAAAAGCAGAGAGAATGGTATAATGAACATATTTACTTATCTCCTAGATTTAACAACTAACATTTTGCCATATTTTTGTTTCATCTATTTTTGGGAAGGAAGAGCTTAAGTATGTTAAATTACAGCCAGCATGACAACTCAATCCTAAAAACTTTAGGATGTATTTCTAAATTATTAAATAAATACGTTTTTTCCATCACCACAATATCATTGGAAACCCTGGTGACATAGTGGTTAAGAGCTATGGCTGCTCCACTTTGAAGTGTGGCGCCTGGGGTCTTAAATGCTAACAAGCGGCCATCTAAGATGCATCAATTGGTCTCAACCCATCTTGATCAAAGGAGAATGAAGAACACCAAGGTCACACGATAACTATGAGCCCAAGAGACAGAAAGGGTCACATGAACCAGAGACTTACATCATCCTGAGACCAGAAGAACTAGATGGTGCCTGGACACAACCGATGACTGCCCTGACAGGGAGCACAACAGAGAACCCCTGAGGGAGCAGGAGAACAGTGGGATGCAGACCCCAAATTCTCATAAAAAGACCAGACTTAATGGTCTGACTGACACTAGAAGAATCCCAGCGGTCACGGTCCCCAAACCTTCTGTTGGCCCAGGACAGGAACCATTCCTGAAGACAACTCATCATACATGGAAGGGACTGGACAATGGGTTGGAGAGAGATGCTGATGAAGAGTGAGCTACTTGTATCAGGTGGACACTTGAGACTGTGTTGGCATCTCCTGTCTGGAGGAGAGATGGGAGGGTAGAGAGGGTTGGAAACTGGCAAAATTGTCACGAAAGGAGAGACTGGAAGGAGGGAGCGTGCTGACTCATCAGGGGGAGAGTAAATGGGATTATGTAGTAAGGTGTATATAAGCTTATATGTGACAGACTGACTTGATTTGTAAACTTTCACTTAAAGCACAATAAAAATTATTAAAAAAAAAAGCTATGGCTGCTAACCAAGGTCAGCAGTTCGAATCCACCAGTGCTCCTTGGAAACCCTATGGGACGGTTCTATTCTGTCCTATAGGGCCACTATGAGTCGGAATTGACTCAACGGCAATGAGTTTTTTTACAATACCATTATCATATCTAACAAAATTAATAATTCCTTTGACTTGGTTTTGAGTGGATGCCTTGTATCTAATGTATGGATATACCCTAATATTACTAATCAGTTCCCTGTTGATGGATATTGAGGATATTACCATTTTTGATAAGGCAAACTACACTGGGATAAACATTATTATGCACACACCTTTTTACCCTACAAATGTGCTTATACTACCCAATGAAATTGTGGCTATTGTACCTGGCAGGGAACTGTGAAATCCAATCCAAGGATATTGTCCTTTAGTGAAATATAACACAGCTCAGCCCCTGATGCAGTCAGCGCTGCTTTGCTATGAACTGTGCGTCAAAGGAGAAGTCTGGTGTTATCTGATTCTTTCGGGTGGAGATGAGGACCCGCTCTCAACTCTCCAGGACTGGAGGTGGTAATGGTGGAGTATCCATCAAAACTCTTGACGGCAAATGGCAGAAACTCAATTTGAATTAGCTTAGGAAAAGAAAAAAGAGGATTCCTAGGAAGGGCTGAACAACCCAAACAAGTACAGAATGAGCACTAGGGGAAAACGAAAAGCAGCCTTGGCAACTTCTCTTAGCACAGTGGCTTGACTTACTCTGAGGTTCAGAGGATGGAGAAGGAAGGGTAAAGGGACCAGAGAAGAGAACTAAGGAGGGCTCTATGGGACTACAACTTACACTTTGTGTAATCTGAACTTCGCCACAATCGCAAGTGCCACCCCATAGCTGATTTCAGTTTTCATAGAAGCCCTCAGGTAGCTCAAGGGAAGTCCAGAAATTACACAAGTCTGGAGAGGACCTCGAGCACTGAGGTGTGGGCCTTCGACCCTTGGTTAAGCTCATCACTAGTGAGAAAAAGAAACACTTGCTCTCTTTTTCCTTCTTTCCCTCGGAAAAATCCGCCTTCTTGTTTATGAAGCCTGTTTCATGTGCTTGTAGGAGAAAGGAATAGGGGGCTTTTATGTTGGGTCATATCTCAAGCTGAAAGAACTGAAGAAAAAATTCAAGCCTCAAGTTGCAATTTTGAAGGGTTCTATGGGGAAAATATAGAATGACTCAGGAAGCATTAAAAGCAGATGGAAGGAATACACAAAGTCACTGTACCAAAAATAACTGGACAACATTCAACCATTTCAGGAGATAGCATATGATCAACAACTGATGGTACTGAAGAAGGAGGTCCAAGCTTCACTGAAGGCACTGGAGAAAAAGCAAGGCTCCAGGAATTGACAGAATAGAAATTAAGATGTTTCAACAAACGGATGGATGCAGCACTGGAGGTGCTCACTTGTCTATGCCAAGAAATTTAGAAGATGGCTACTTGGCCAAACAACTGGAAGAGATCCATGTTTGTGTCCATTCCAAAGAAAGGTGATCCAACAGAATGCTGAAATTATCAAACAATATCATTAGTATCACATGCAAGTAAAATTTTGCTGAAGATCATTCAGAAGTTGTTGCAGCGGTACATTGGCAAAGAGTTGCCAGAAATTCAAGCCAGATTCAGAAGAGGACGTGGAACGAGGGATATCATTGCTGATGTTGGATGGATCCTGGATGAAGGTAGAGAATACCAGAAAGATGTTTACCTGTGTGTTTTTGATTATGCAAAGGTGTTTGACTGTGTAGATCATAACAAATTATGAACGACATCCCAAAGAATGGGAATTCCAGAACACTTAACTGTGCTCATGACAAACCTGTAATAGGCCACGAAGGAGTCATTTGAACAGAGCAAGGGGTCCTACGTGGTTTAAAATCAAGAAAAGTGTGCGTCAGTGTTGTTCCCTTTCACCATACTTATTTAATCTGTATGCTGAGCAAATAATCAGAAAAGCTGGACTATATGAAGAAGAATGTGGCATCAGGATTGGTGGGAGACTCATGAACAACCTGTGATATGCAAATGACACAACCTTGCTTACTGAAAGTGAAGAAGACTTGAAGCACATACTGATGAAGATCAAAGACTACAGCCTTCAGTATGGATTACACCTCAACATACAGAAAACAAAAATTCTCACAACTGGACCAATAAGCAACATCATGATACATGGAGAAAAGATTGAAGTTGTCAAGGATGTCATTTTACTTGGATCTACAATCAACACCCAGGGAAGCAGCAGTCAGGAAATCAAGACATATTGCATTAGGCAAATCTGCTGCAAAAGACCCCTTTAAAATGTTAAAAAGCAAAGATGTCACTTTGAGGACTAAGGTGTACCTGACCCAAGCCATGATATCTTTAATCACCTCATATTCATGGGAAAGCTGGAAAATGAATAAGGAAGATCAAAGAATTGATGCCTTTAAATTATACCATGGACTGCCAGAAGAACGAACAAGTCTGTCTTGGAAGAAGTACAGCAGAGTGCTCCTCAGAAGCAAGGATGGTGACACTTTGTCTCACGTATTTTGGACACATTATTAGGAGGTACTGTGTGGAAAGAATATACAAAGTCACTATACCAAAAAGGACTGGTTGACATTCAACCATTTCAGGAGGTAGCATATGCTCAGGAACCAATTTGGACCATATTATGGATAACATTTCGAAGAACAGGAAATCCAGAGCACTTAATTGTGCTCATGAGGAATCTGTACTTAGACCAAGAGGCAGTTGTTCGAACAGAACAAGGGGATACTGCATGGTTTAAAGTCAGGAAAGGTGTGCATCAGGGTTGTACCCTTTTACCATACTTATTCAATCTGTATGCTGAGCAAATAATCAGAGAAGCTGGACTATATGAAGAAGAACAGGGCATCAGGATTGGAGGAAGACTCATTAACAACCTGCGTTATGCAGATGACACAACCTTGCTTGCTGAAAACAAAGAGGACTTGAAGCAATTACTGATGAAGATCAAAGACCACAGACTTCAGTATAGATTATGCCTCAACATAAAGAAAACAAAAATCCTCACAACTGGACCAATAAACAACATCATGATAAACGGAGAAAAGATTGAAGTTGTCAAGGATTTCATTTTACTTGGATCCACACCCATGGATGCAGCAGTCAAGAAATCAAATGACTCAATGCATTGGGCAAATCTGCTGCAAAAGACCCCTTTAAAGTGTTAAGAAGCAAAGATCTTACTTTGAAGATTAAGGTATGCCTGACCCAAGCCATGTGTTTTCAATCGCCTTATGTGCATGTGAGAGCTGGACGATGAATAAGGAAAATGAGAGAATGGGTGCCTTTGAATTATGGCGTTGGAGAAGAATATCGAATATACCACGGACTCCCAGAATAAAGAAAAATCTGTCTTGGAAGAAGTACAACACAAATGATCCTTAGAAGCAAGGATGGCGAGACTACATCTCACATGCTTTGGACATGTTATCAGGAGGGATCAGTCCCTGGGAAAGGACATCATGCTTGGTAAAGTACAGGATCAGCGAAAAAGAGGAAGACTCTCAAAGAGATGAATTGATACAGTGGCTGCAACAATGGGCTCAAGCATAACAACGATTGCGAGGATGGCACAGGACTGGGCAGTGTTTCATTCTTTTGTATATAGGGTCCCTATGAGTCAGAACTGACTTGACGGTACCTAACAACAACAACAACAGTCCCTGGAAAAGGACATCATGCTTGGTAAAGTATAGGGTCAGAGAAAAAGAGGAAGACCCTGGACAAGATGGATTGACACAGTGGCTGGCACAGTGGTTTCAAACATAACCATGATTGTGAAGATGGCACAGGACTGGGCAGTTGTTTCATTCTGTTGCACATAGAGTCTCTGTGAATTGGAACCGACTGGATGGTACCTAATAACAACAACAATGCTGGGGTTAGGGTTGGACACATCAAACTTTGCATCAGAGTCCAACTTTTCCTGTGTGACTATTGTGCCTAAGAACAAAAGATATAGAGGCCTTGGAATTTCAAATATTCCATGTTGTTATGGATTGAATTGTGTCCACCCCCACCAAAAAAAAATATGTGTTGAAGTCATAACCCCTGTACCTGTAGATATGATCTTGTTTAGGGATTTTCTTTTGTTATGTTAATGAGCCATGCCAGATTAGGGTGGGTCTTAATTACCTTTGAGTTATATAAAGAGCAGAACAAAAAAAGCAAACTCATTACTATTAAGTTGATTTCAACTCATGGTGACCCCATGTGGATCAGAATAGAATTGTACTCCATAGTGTTTTCAAGGTTGTGGCCTTTCAGAAGCAGATCACCAGGACTTTTTTTTAACTTCTCAGACTCAATTCCCTTATCTATAAAATGTAGGTGATAGGATTAAATTAGACACTATCTATAGAGAACTTTTCTGGGGCCTGAACTTCAGCTGGATAGGCAGCAGCAGCTACTCTTTCTTTTATGGTCTGTGTGGGTCCGTATTAGTTTGGTAGGGCTGCTGTAACAACAGAAATTTTTAAAACAACAGAAGTGTATTCTCTCACTGTTCTGGAGTTGTTAGCAGGGCCTGGCTCTCACTGAAGGCTCTGGGGGGAATCTGTACCCTGCCTTTCTGGTAGCTTCTGGTGTTACTATATCTGTTTGTCACACTGTGGTATCTGTCTTGCATGTTACTATAGTGGACAGGTTTCAGTGGAGCTTCCAGACTAAGATCTACTTTGGAAAACTAGCCAATGAAAACCCTGTGGATTCACAACTGAAGGTTGTCTGAGGCAGCGCTGGGAAGATGAGCCCCATAGATCGGAAGGTGCACACGGTGGTTGATTACGAAGATGATCCATGGCTGGGCAACGTATTATTGTGGAGCCAACTCGACAGCCACTAATAACAACAACCACTCTTGAAATACTTGTAGGTGATATTAAAAATCTTTTCAGTGTGAGCTCAGAGGAGGTCCGACCAGGTGACATTGCCCAGGAAATGGTGTTCAAAGTAAACAGGAGCTAGAAGAACAATGGTAACATCAGGCGCCACAGAAGCTAAGATAAGGGGTTAGCTTCACCTTTGAGTTCCATGATATGGTTGTGTGAACACCATGTTATCTTGCGTCCTGTACTTTTCCAAGGTGTCTCTGGGTAAGTTCAAACTGCCAACCTCTCGGTTGGTAGTTGATTGTTTAACTGTTTATGCCACTCAGGAAATCTTTGTATGTATAAACACATTTTATTTATCCATTCATAAATTAATAGATATTTGAGTTGTTTTCAATTTTTTTTTATTATGAATACTGAGGCTATAATCATTTGTGTACACGTTTCTGTGTGGGCATATGTTTATTCTTTTTCTTGGGTGTGTACCTAGGAGTGGAGTTGCTAGGTTATATAGTAATACTATGTTTAACCTTTTGAGGCACTGCCAGGCAGTTTTCCAAAACAGCTGTACCAATTTACATTCCCACCAGCAGTGTATCAGGGTACCAATTTCTCCACATCTTCACCAAAACTTATTATCTTTTTAATTTTAGACTTCCCAATGAGTGTGAAGTGGTATCTCACTGTGGTTTTGATTTGCATTTCTCTGATTGCTAATGATGTTGAGCAGCTTTTCAAGTATTTACTGTCCACTTGCATATTCTTTGGAGAAATGTGTATGCTAATCATTTGCCTGGTTGTCTTTTCATTATTGAGTTGTAAGAATTCCTTATATAGTCTAGATAATAATGCCTTATCAGATATGTGATCTGCGAGTATTTTCTCTCGTTCTGTGAATTGTAATTTCACTTTCTTGGTAGTGTTGTTTGACATACATGTCTTTAATTTTGATAAAATCCAATTAATCTATTTTTCCTTTTGTTGATTCTGGTGTAAGTGCCATATCTAAGAAACCATTGCCTAACCCAAGGTCATGTTTTAAGAGTTTTATATCTTTAGATCTTAGGTTTAAGTTCTATGATCCTTTTTTTTTTAAATATGGTGTGAGGTAGGGGATCCAACTACACTCTTTTTACACTGTATTGAATTGCTTTTCTTTCTTTTCAATTACAGCGTGTCCAGGAGTAAAACTCCCAGACTCTGTTAAGGTGAAACAAAGAGTTTTATTGAAAGCATAAGAGACATTCAAATGGGGAGATGTTACCCCCACACAGAGTGAAAACTAACAATTCCAAGGGGTGGCTGCTTCCCAGGGACAGATATAGGGCGGAAATCAGGAACTAGGTTACAATATTCTGATTATGGAAGTTGCAAAATCAGGAGGCAGGACAACTTCAGGTGGGGGGGTTTTACAGTGATTGGTTGCCATTTTTAATTGGACAATTGTATGGTCTACTCTGCTGGGCATGATAAATTGAAGAGGAATGGCATTGCACTGGTTGCCAAAAAGAACATTTCAAGATCTATCCTAAAGTACAATGCTGTCAGTGATAGGATAATATCCATATGCCTACAAGGAAGACCAGTTAATACAACTATTACTCAAATTTATGCACCAATCACTAAAGCCAAAGATGAAGAAACTGAAAAACTTTACCAACTTCTGCAGTCAGAAATTGATAACATGCAATTAAGATGGATTGATAATTACTGTGATTGGAATGGGGAAGTTGGAAACAAAGAAGGATCTGGAGTTGGAAAATATGGCCTTCGTGACAGAAACAATGCTGGAGATCACATGATAGAATTTTGCAAGACCAACAACTCATTTGTTGCAAATACCTTTCGTCAATAACACAAACGGTGACTATACATTTCGACATCCCTGCATGGAATACACAGGAATCAAATCACTACATCTGTGGAAAGACACAATGGAGCTCAGTATCATCAGTCAGAACAAGGCCAGGAGTCAACTGCAGAACAGACCATCAATTGCTCATAGGCAATTTCAAGTTGAAACTGAAGAAAATTAAAGCAAGTTCACAAGAGCCAAAGTATGACCTTGAATATATCCCACCTGAATTTAGAGACCATCTAAAGAATAGATTTGACACGTTGAACACTAATGATCAAAGTCCAGATGGGTTATGGGATGACATCAAGGACATCATACACAAAGAAAGCAAAAAAAAACATTAAAAAGACAGGAAAGAAAGAAAAGACCAAAACGGATATCAGAAGAGACTCTGAAAGTTGCTCTTGAACATAGAGTAGCTAAAGCAAATGGAAGAAATGATGAAGTAAAAAAGCCGAACAGAAGATTTCAAAAGCAGCTCAAGAAGATGAAGTAAAGGATTATAATGAAATGTGCAAAGACCTGGAGTTACAAAACCAAAAGGGAAGAATGCTCTTCGCATTTCTCAAGCTGAAGGAACTGAAGAAAAATTGGAACCCTCAGTTGCAATGCTGAAGGACTCTATGGACAAAATACTGAATGATGCAGGAACATCAAAAGTAGAGAGAAATAATACACAGTCACTGTACCAAAAGGAATTGGTCAACATTGAACCATATCAGGAGGTGGCATATGATCAAGAACCAGTGGTATTGAATGAATAAGTCCAAGCTGCACTGAAGGCATTGGTGAAAGACGAGGCTCCAGGAATTGACAGAATACCAAGTGAGATGTTTCAACAAACAGATACAAGGCTGGAAGCACTCACTCATCTATGCCAAGAAATTTGGAAGACAACTACTACCTGGCCAACCGACTGGAAGAGATCCATATTTGTGCCCATTCCAGAGAAAGGTGATCCAACAGAATGCTAAAATTATCTAATAATACCATTAATATCACAAGCAAGTAAAATTTTGCTGAAGATAACTCGAAAATGGTTGCAGCAGTACATCCACAGGGAACTGCCAGAAATTCAGGTTGAATTCTGAAGAGGACGTGGAATGAGGGATATCACTGCTGATGACAGATGGATCTTGGCTGAAAGCAGAGGATATCAGAAAGATGTTGTCATGGACTGAATTATGTCCCCCCAAAAATGTATGTATCAATTTGGCGGGGCCATGATTCCCCATATTGTGTGATTGCCCTCTATTTTTTTGACTGTAATTTTATGTTAGAGAGGATTAGGGTGGAATTGTAATTTTATGTTTAAGAGGATTAGGGTGGGATTGTAACACCCTTACAGGTCTCACATCCCTGATCCAATGTAAAGGGAGTTTCTCTGGGGTGTGGCCTGCACCACATTTTATCTTTCAAGAGATAAAAGGAAAAGGATGCTAGCAGGGAGTGGGACCCTCATAATACCAAGAAAGCAGAGCAGAGCTCAGTCTTTGGGGTTCCTGCGCTGAGATGCTCCCAGACCAAGGGAAAACTGAGGCATCACAAGGAATCTTCCTCCAGAGCTGACAGAGAGAGAAAGCCAACCCCTAGAGCGGACACCCTGAATTTGGACTTGTAACCTACTAGACTGTGAGAAAATTAATTTCTCTTTGTTAATGCCATCCACCTGTGGTACTTCCGTTATAGCAGCACTAGATGGCTAAGACAGATGTTTACTTGTTTTATTGACTATGCAAAGTCATTCGACTGAGTGTATCACAACAAATTATGGATAACATTTCCATGAATGAGAATTCCAGAACACTTAATCTTTGAGTTCAGAGCATCCCAGGCAGTAGAATCAAAGACCCCTTTAGGGTGGAAGAGCTTGGAATTCTAGTCATTTTGCATTATTTCAGTACGGCACCTATTTTAGGTCTTAACTTCTCCAGCAGAGTTAGCGCCAAGTACGGTGATTTAAGTCATCTTTGGGTCTCCAGTACAGCAGACACTCTACATATGGTTAAACTGACACGTCTGGTTCTTGAGGGCCAGAAAAGGTTCTTTGAAGAGGGATGGGGAAGTCAGAAGGGGGAGTAAAGACACATGCTACAATGCCTAGAAGAGGAGACCAGCTCAGGGTTGGGCCACAAACTGGTCCTAATGCTCCAGCCGGACGGAAGAAACGGAGAGCACCTAACCCAACCCTGTCTCCCAGGGTCCTGGCACAGCAGGGTCACTTCCGGAAGGGGCGGGAGGACGAGGAGGCGTGGCGGGGAGGAGGCCGTTTATAGAGCACCCGGCGGAAGTGTGCTAAAGGTATCTGTGCTGCCGCTTCCGGTCCGGGTAAACGCGGCTGAGGTCCTGAGCGTGGTTTCTGTCTATTGGGAATAGACTTCTGAGGAAAAGACGGTGGCTAAGGACGCGAGCATCAGCGTCCGGACTCAGAACTCTGGACCCTAGTGGAAGGATCGGGAAAAAGGGCAGGAACCTGAATACGGCCTGACCGCTGTTTCCGAGGGGGCAACTTCTACGCTGAACCCCCCTGCCCTGGTAACGGCCAAAGAGGAGGAGATGGCGCCAGTCAGGGAGCGGTCGTGGCCGAGGCAGTGAGGAAGCGCAAAGGCGGAGCAACCGGAGAAGCCTTGGGAAGGGAGCCAGAGCCATCGCTGCCGCCACTGCCACCAGCACCATGGAAGGGGCGAAGCCGACTCTGCAGCTCGTGTATCAGGCAGTACAGGCGCTTTACCACGACCCAGATCCCAGCGGAAAGGAGCGCGCCTCGTTTTGGCTGGGGGAGCTGCAGCGCTCGGTGAGGGGCCTGAAGAGGCCGTTCTGCGCCGCGGGGCAGGGCGGAGTGAGACCCCGGCTCGAGGGGGCAGCCTCAGCCTGGCTTTGGGCCTCGTGAGGTCCTCCTTGGGGAGGAGCGGCTGCCGCGGGGTGGGGCTGCGAAGCTGCTGCTTTGCCGCTTCTCGGAAACTAGTCGCAGCAGCTGCTTCGCGAACTGGCCCTTTTCCCAACCCGTAGAACCTGCTTGGTAAATCCTGTACTTTTCGCTTGTGGCATCGATCTAGCCTGCCTTAAGTTTTACACTTGCTATTGCTTCTGTGGTCCTGCCCTTCCGTTTCGTCTTCCATCAGTCCAATGCCAGCCTTTATCCGTGGTCACCCCGTTTCCAGGTGTTACATCTGGCAGTTTCTTCCCATCTCACACCTCACTCTTGCTCGCCGATGCTCACTCTGGTTTGAGCTCCTTATTCTTGAAACTTACTAGGTGCCTGGATTGTTGTACATGTGAGTTTTCCCCTTGTTTTGGGGGTGTAACAGTGTAAAGAAAAAAGTGTCAATTCTGCTTTAGAAAATCTTTGGAATTCTCATTTTGCTGCATATTGGTTTTCTGATTTTGTCACTTCCCTGACTTTCAGTTTTTTTTTTTTTTAATTAAGCTGGGATATCACGGTTCCATAGAACTGTTGTAAGCATCCTGTGAGGTGTTTGAGAAAAGCTGCTTGTTATCTATAATTACAAACTATCATACCTATCTATTATTTCAGCATTCTTTGACTCACTTATGCTTCCAACCTCAAATTTTCACACTCACCTTTACTGTCCTGCCTTAGGTCCTTGAAGCAGGATTTAATTTACGAATTGCAAAGTACTTTGCAAACCGAGAGGCTTATACAAGCGGACAAAATACGCACCTTAACTTTCTTGTTTTTGTGTTTTATAGTCCCAAGCATACTTTCTAAAAAATTTCCCTCTAAAAAAAAGACAAAAAACTCATAACTAGTAGGCTGCAAGCACGTAGTAAATCTTTTAAAATTTGTGACTTTGACTTTGAGTATTACAGTTTTTAAAAAGTTGTAAAAAATATAGATTACAGAAACATTTCTCAACTCAGTATGTGTCATTTATTACAGTTAGTTTTTAGAATCAAAGCCGAGATCCTGGTTTACTTGGAAAGATAAGACTCACTTTAAGCTACATAAGAAAATCATTCATATTATGCTCTCATTTAGTAGTCTGTTTCCGTGACGTGGGGAGTCACATATCCCTTATGTGCCTAAAGTATAAATAGGAGTAATGCTACATCATACTACAGAAGCCAGCACTTCCCTTCTAAACCTGCTTATCGTGTATGTATTTAAATCAGTATTTGAGTACTTAGCATGTACTAGCAGCTGTTCTTGGCCTTGGTATATGGAAATGAGCCAGGCAAAAAGTCCTACTTACCATATAGGGGTACTTGTGATTAAATGAGTCAATACCTACAAAGAACTTAGAAAAGTTCTTGACACATACAGCTCAAAATATGTTATTTAATGTCAGTCACTTTTCTGTATTTTCCACCACTCTTACAACCTATTGTCATCTTCATCACTACTGTTAATAGTCAGGATCCCAACAGAAGCAGATGGCACATTTGGAATAGAATAATTAGAGAAGGGCTTATTTTATAAAGGTACTATTTGTAGCCAAACCGTTAACATCCTTAGGTCTGAAGGGGCGATAGGAAATGAAGTGGTTACTCAAACTTGAAAAAAGTGTATAGAGTTTGGTGCCTTGAGAGGAGTGGTGACTTTTCAGTTGAAGTGACACAGACAGTTTGATGTGACCTTGTAGGGAGGAAGCTGGAGGACTAAATATCTCGACCTCGTTCTTGTCTGGTCTCCTGCTGGTACTCCTCACTGGCCAAACCCAACCAGAAGTCAGGGGATACAAGAACCTGTTGATATAGTCCATACAGGCCAGCCCACTAGGGCGGAAAGCATGGTAAGAAGGGTGGGGAAGCGGACCTGGAAAATATCCAGCACAGTCACACATCATCAATGTCCATCCCTCATTTGATGGATAGCTGAGAAGAGAACCTCTGCTGCTTCTCTCCCATTGCCTTCCTGTTGGTCTGGTTTTTGGGGGCCAGTTTGTCCCTGAGAAGAATCTTCTAATTATCTGCCTGGGAGTCATAAGCTAGACAGCCAGTGTTCTCAGAGCCAGGTTGGGGAATGAGCTGGGAGTGGATTTCACCAATAACTACGTAGGCTTTAATTTAATTTCTTATTTTCAGTATTATATTCCTATCCTTAGCTGAGTCTGTTGTCCAAGAGTCCAACCGACCAAAACCAAACCCGCTGCCGTTGAGTCAATTCCAACTCTTAGTGACCCTGTAGGACAGAGTAGAACTGCCCTGTAGAGTTTCAGAGGAGCGGCTGGTGGATTCGAACTGCTGACCTTTTGGTTAGTAGCCGAGCTTTTAACCACAGTGCCACCAGGGCTCTGTTGAAGAGTCCAGAGTCCCTCTATTTCAGTCTTCCCAAAATAGACCCTGAATATTCTGTGATGGTGGGAAGATAGTAGCCTTGGCACTCAATCAGGAGGGAATCTAGGAGTCTAACGGCTTCTTACAGATTTTCAACCCCTCCTTTGTTTTTAACTCCACCTGTGCATCTGCCTTCAGCTGTACTTGGTGCTTCCAATTTCTGAGCCTTTCTGGGATTTTGTAATATGAATCAGGTTGCTCCTTGGCTTCCCCATTCTCATCCTGTGTCCCCTCTCTCCACCAGACAAGCCTTCTCAGATCTGCTAAGGCAGTCAACACTTACCCATTCGCTTTCTAGTCTCCACAGTTTTGTTGGCATCTGTCATTTGTTTCTATTCTCTTTGTCTTTGTGGATTCCCACCTTTATTGTTAATTTACTCTCGTTTTAGTGGATTTTTGGAAGGGCCCTGAGGCAAACAGAATGCGTTCAGTCAGCCACCCCCTCCAAAAAAAAAATCAAAAAACAAAACCCAAACCCATTGCTGTTAAGTTGATTCTGACTCATAGCAACCCTATAGGATAGAGTAGAACTGCACCACAGGGTTTCCAAGGCTGTAATCTTTACAGGAAGCATCAAAAGAAAATGGAAGGAATACACAGAGGCATGATACCAAAAAGAATTGGTTGACGTTCAGCTATTTCAAGAGGTAGCACATGATCAGTAACTGATGGTACTGAAGGAAGAAGTCCAAGCTGCACTGAAGGCATTGGTGAAAAACAAGGCTCAAGGAATTGGCAGAATACCAATTGAGATGTTTCAGCAAATGGATGCAGTGCTGGAAGTGCTCACAAATCTATGCCAAGAAATTTGAAAGACAGCTACCTGGCCAACTGACTGGAAGAGATTCATATCTATGCCTATTCCCGAGAAAGATGGTTCCTCGGAGTGGATGCCTTTGAATTGTGGTGTTGGTGAAGAATGTTGAATATACCATGGACTGCCAAAAGAATGAACAAATCTGTCTTGGAAGAAGGACAACCAAAATGCTCCTTAGAAGCAAGGATGGCGAGACTGCGTCTTACATACTTTGGACATGTTGCCAGGAGCGATCAGTCCCTGGAGAAGGCCATCATGCTTGGTAAAGTAGAGGGGTCAGTGGAAAAGAGGAAGACCTTCAATGAGATGGATTGACACAGTGGCTGCAACAATGGGCTCAAGCATAGCAACGATTGTGAAGATCATGCAGTGTTATTCTGTGTTACACAGGGTTGCTATGAGTCGGAACTGACTCAGTGGCCCATTAACAGCAACAATCTTTACAGAAGCAGACTGCTACATCTTTTACCTGCAGAGTTGCTGGTGGGTTCGAACTGCCAGCCTTTTCGTTGACAGCTAAATGCTGTAACCATGCTCCACCAGGGTTCTGTTAATCAGAAGACCTTGTATTAGTTCTTAAATTTCACCAAAACCTCAATCCATTGACTATCTCCTGTACTTTTTCCTTATTAGGTCTCCCTGTCTTTACTTCTCTCCTTATCCATTTTGGATTCCAAAGTCAGTCATTCCAGTCACTTTCCTAGCTATACCATACCATAAATCCTTCCCCTCTGATTTAGTAAACTTCTGCATGAGTGAATCCCACTGCTCCGCCTTCTGTCAGACCCAGGTGTGCCCTGTGCTTCATCTTCTGAATTCTCAGGGACCTTAGTATTTTGTTTATCCTCTATCTCCAGGATCCTTTATCGGGTCCTTTTTGTCAGCATTCATATACTTGTAGTATCTCCCATAGTAAATAAATGTCTTTTTTTTTTTTTTGGTTGGGGGAGCGGGGGGGAAAGATGCCCTGCCTTTGTTCAATTTTGTTACTTCCTTGATTTCTTACCTTTTTGCTTTTATCTATTAACTCTGTTTTCCAGTGCAGAAACTAACCCATCTTTTAAAAGCCCAGCCTAATTTCTACTTTCTCCTTCAAGGTGTCACTAGTTCTCTTCAGCTGAAAGTCAGTTTTCCCATACTGAACTCCTAGAGCACTTTATTTCGTGCGTTTGCTGTTTTTTGAAAATTTATTTTATCTTTCCCACCGGACTGTAGGATTCTTGTCACTTATATTTGTTTATGTAGTCCTGTACCCGTAGTTGAAGGAACAAACCATGATTATTAAGAAAGAGAAACGATCAAGATGTCTGATTCTTAAAAATGTTTGTTGAATGAATTATCTGCTTGGAAGTACCTCCAAGGGACAGTTGACTTAAATTTGTCTTAATCTGTAAATTTCATTTATTTTGCTGTCTCACTCCAGCATATCCATGGATGATTGAATATAAACATTATTATTCACCCGTCTGTGATGCTTTGTTTTCAGCCTTTCCAACCTTTTGTAAAAAAGTTCTGTGAGATAAGTTCATATTGCATACATGGAAAGAGTCAGGTACAGAAAGGGAGAGGAACTTTTTGATTTAGTAAAGCTGTCTTGAAGTAGTCATTAAATGGCATTTGTAACCAGAAGCCTGGTTTAGTATAGTAAAAAGCATTGTATTTTAATTTTCTGTTTGAAATTGGTAAAGAACACAGTTTGCTTGGTTTGCTGTAAAGCCAGTTTTTTTTTTTTTTGCCTTTTTCTTTAAATTTTTAAATTTTGATTGTGCTTTGAGTGGAAGTTTACAAATCAGGTCAGTCTCATACCTTGCTATGTACTCCTAGTTGCTCTCCCCCTAATGAGACAGCACACTCCTCTCTACCCTGTTTTTCCTGTGTCAATTCAGCCAGCTTCTGTCCCTCTCTGCCTTCTCACCTCCCCTCCAGACACTGCCCACGTAGTCTCATGTGTCTACTTGAACCAAGAAGCTCACTCCTTACCAGTATCATTTTCTGTCCTATACCAAAAACCCACTGCCGTCGAGTTGATTCCGACTCATAGCGACCCTATAGGACAGAGTAGAACTGCCCAATACAGTTTCCAAGGAGCGCCTGGTGAATTCGAACTGCCAGCCTCTTGGTCAGCAGCCATAGCACTTAACCACTATGCCACCAGGGTTTCCTTTCTGTCCTATAGTCCAGTCTAATCCCTGTCTGAAGAGGTGGCTTTGGGAATGGTCCCAGTCTCTGACTAACAGAAGGTCTGGGGACCATGACCTCTGGGGTCCTTCTAATCTCAGTGAGACCATTGAGTCCGGTCTTTTTACGAAGATTTGAGGTCTGCATCCCATTGCTCTACTGCTCCATCAGGGATTCCCTGTTGTGTTCCCTGTCAGGGCAGTAGTTGGTTATAGCCAGGCACCATCTAGTTCTGGTCTCAGGCTGATGTAGTCTCTGATTAATGTGGCCCTTTCTGTCTCTCGGGCTTATAATTACCTTGTGTGTTTGGTGTTCTTCATTCTCCTTTGCTCCAGGTGGCTTGAGACCAGTTGATGCATCTTAGATCGCCACTTGATAGTGTTTAAGACCCCAGACGGCCCTCACCGAAGTGGGATGCAGAATGTTTTCTTAATAGATTTTATTATGCTGATTGACTTAGATGTCCCCTGAAACCATGGTCCCCAGACCCCTGAGCCTACTTCTCTGGCCTTCAAAGTGTTTGGTTTATTCAGGAAACTTCTTTGCTTTTGGTTTAGTCCAGTTGTGCTGACCTCTCTTGTACTGTGTGTTGTCTTTCCCTTAACCTAAAATAGCTCTTGTCTGCTAATGGTGAATACTCCTCTCCCTCCCTCCCTCCCTCCCCAGCCTTATAACCATCAAAGAATATTTTCTTCTGTGTTTAAACTGTTTCTTGAGTTCTTATAATAACGTTCTCATATAATATTTGTCCTTTTGCAACTGACTAATTTCACTCAGCATAATGCCTTCCAGATCCCTCCATGTCATGAGATGTTTCACGGATTCATCAGTGTTCTTTATCGATGCATAGTATTCCATTGTCTGACTATACCATAATTTATTTATCCATTCGTCTGTTCATGGACACCTTGGTTGCTTCCATATTTTTGCTATTGTAAACAGTGCTGCAGTGAACATGGGTGTGCTATATGTTTGTATAAAGTCTCTTATTTCTCTTGGATATATTCCAAGGAGTGGGATTGCTGGATCTTATGGTAGTTCTATTTCTAGCTTTTTAAGGAAGCGCCAAATGATTTCTAAAGAGGTTGTACCATTTGACATTCCCACCACCAGTGTATAAGTGTTCCAGTCTCTCCACAACCTCTCCAACAGTTATTATTTTGTTTTTTGGATTAAAGCCAGCCTCGTTGAAGTGAGATGGTATCTCATTGTAGTTTTGATTTGCATTTCTCTAAAGGGTTTGGTTTTTTTTGGTTTAATGTAAAGCCAGTTTTTAAAAGAGCCATTTTCTGAAGAGTTAGTATTCGTTATGTTCAACTTTCTGTCCACCACAGTTCTTGTAAACAACATACAGCTGTGGTTATGCTTTATGTGATAGGCAGATGTGATATCTTCAAAGTGCTGTAAAAGAAATAAAATTATTTTGAGGCCTGTCTGACAGGGGCCTGTTCTGAACACTTAGAGGACACTGCTTTTACAGAGACAATTTGTGGGTTAGAGGTTACCTCAAAAGTTTTGTAAAAGTCCTGTATAGAAACTGGAAAGGAATGGTGAAAACCGTGAATCAAATGATGGACTAAGTTTGGATTATCATGTTTGGTTTCTATCATATGTCTTGGGGAATTTTCTAAGTATCAGATCAGGAAGGTCATGGGTCATGGACTAATCAGCTTCACACTTCTCTCCCAGTGTGTTTCCTCTTTGGAATTTCTTGATTCTTTAGCCTAGATTCTTTTAGCCAGTTCTAAAAGCTGGTTTTCTCTAGCAGTTGCAGTCATTGATTTGACTTACCTTAGAATGTAGACATCGTTTATTCTCATGCCTTAATTCTCCAGTGGAGACTGAAAACATAATGACCTTTTAAAGGAAGGCCTCTTAGAAAATAGAAAATGTCTCTATACAGCTTCTGTGGATCAGTTCAATGAATGTATAAATAATGAATGCCTTGTACTGTGCTAGAAATGGGGTATATAAGTAAATAGTAAAAATCAAAAGCTTTTCTCCCAAAGAGCTGACCAGTTTAGCTGCATCATCCATACAGTAGTCACTAGCCATGTGTACCTGTTTAAATTTAATTAAAATTAAAAATAATTTCCTAAGTGGCACTAGCCGTATTTCAAGTGTCCAGTAGCCACTTTTGGTTAGTGCTATTGCACTGGACAGTGTAGATATAGAACATTTCATGTCTTTGGTGTGTTGGAGCCTGTGTGTATGAATTTGTGATGGTATTTCTGTTGGCGTGGTAGTCAGTATTTGGATTACTTTATTCCTTGTCTTCCGAGGCCTTGAGCCAGAGTTGATTGATGGTTTGATTCTGTATATAAAATTATTAGAGCTCTGCTACATTTTCTAATTATAACACAGTTTTCTTCGAAAGCTTTCCAGGCATTTCTTCAGCATTCTTTCATGGTGATTATACTGTTAGGGGAAATGGAAAATCAATTGTATAGAATTTTAAAAACAACTTAATTCATAGGAATTTGAGATTGCTCGGATTACCTTTTGTATTTCTCTAGCTTGCACCATGGTCCTAAAATATTACCAGAGTGTTTACAATAGACTGCTTTACTGCTGTACAGGTGAAGCCCCAGAGGGAAGCCTTATTTCCCTTTATTGGAAGTTCACAATACTGCTAAAGAGGATAATTTTGTAGTGTTTGGCATACAGAAGCCCTTAAAAAGGACTAAGTTAACTTTCCTCTTTCTGATAGAGTTTCCAAAATAAAAATATTAAGATACAAGTTCTTTTCTTATCCTTTCCTCTCATTCTTTTGTTTTTGGTGAGAGGTTTTCTGTTAATAGCGTTTACATTACAGTTTTTACTTAATTTTTCTCAAGCCCATAGCACAATTTTTCTTGTTTTTCTTTGTATTCACTGTTTCATTGCTTTATTTTTTATCTCAGCCATAGTGTAATACCATTTAAACAGATACCCCAAAGTGGGAGAATATACTTGGACTAGACTTGAAAATCCTGTTTTCTAACACTTGACTACCTTATACAATACTTTTAGCTAGATATCTCGCAAATTTTATAAGTTTGAAAAATTTGAATTTTTTGTACAAGTTAAAAATACAAATTTTTCAAACTTATAAAATTTGCGAGATATCTAGCTAAAAGTATTGTGTAAGGTAGTCAAGTTAGCATATGCTTAATATGGTCGGTAAAATTCCCATTCTTCTGGTTTTAATGAGTTGTTTTAAAACTTGCTCAGGTAGGCAGGGATAGAGACCAGTGATGAAAGGAAAGGCATTTCTGTATTTTTGGCTTTCAGGAATAGAAAAATACAGGCCCTCCATTTGCTTCAAGCATAATGATTTCAAGCTTGATATTTTCTACTTTTAAATCAGGGCTGTGTGGTACAGCTAGCAAGACCCACAGTTAAGTCATTATCAAGGAATGAATGCATGCTTCAATTAATCCCATCCCAAGTCGATTTTATGTATTCAGACTTTCTGTTTACCTTTTTTCAGGCCTTCTTGGAGTTAATATTCACATAGACAGGATTTTAAATTTGGGTAGGGATTCTTTACATCCTGGCATGAAAAAATTTCAAGCAGGGCATCTCGGTATCAGCTTACGTGCGGACACAGCTACAAAGTTAAGCCAAGATTCATTTGACAGAGGCTATTGGTGGCACAGTGGCTAAGAGCTACGGCTGTTAACCAAAAAGTTGGCAGTTCGAATCCACCAGCTGCTCCTTGGAAACCCTGTGGGACAGTTCTGCGCTGTTCTATAGGGTTAGGGTCGCTATGAGTCAGAATTGACTCGATGGCAACAGGTACGGGTTTTTATTATGACGTAAAATTGTTTGATAATGTTTATCCTAGAAGCACTGGAATTTTGTCCGAAACCAAGGAGACCACACTATGCAGTACGCCATTTGGTCTTACCGATCCTTCCTTCGAGAGCAAGGTAGAACGATGCGAATGGGCACTGCGTCTTCCAGAGTTGATTCGCAGAGTGTCGGAGTATATATCCTGGAATTTGGATACCTTACAATGTTTTAAAGAGTAATTTTTAATTAGGAATCTCCTCCCTCCTGTTAGGTAAATAATATTTTCCTTTTAAATATCTAATTATTTTAGAGATGGTTGTGAAAATGAAATTTGGCTATAAATGAGGGTTTTTTTTTTTTTTTTTTTTTGCATCAGGTTACTTAATGTTGTATGTTCTCAACAACAACAAAATAAATGAAATTAAAAAAAAAAAAAAAAGCTACTTAGTTTGCGTACCAGAATATTTTATGAGCCTGGAAGCTTGCTAGAGGCTTTATGATTATTTGCTTTTGAAACCCTGCCTTTGAAAGTGAGTGTTTACTTATCACTGCTGTGTTAAGGGTATTCAGTTTCATTTCATCCTGGTGTCTTTTCTCTACTTCATACTATCTTGCAAAATAGGTTATATTGAAAAAAATTTTTTTTTGATAGTGATGGTCATCTTACAAGTCCTTCGGCTTATGTTTTTCTTAAATAAGATCCCTTTGGATCAGTTTCTCTCACCATTGTCGAAGAATACCACGTAGCAATTTTCTAAAATTTGTAAAATTCCCATGAAGTATTAGATACAAAAACTAGTTGACTGACTTTAAAAAATTACCTTTTCTGTTTCAGATAAGTTAGACTTCTTTCTTTACCTGTCTCATGAAAACAATTTTTTCTTGATTTGAGAAATTCAGATTTTCTAGCTTTATATCATATTGTTTCAGGGCATGTGTCTTAAAAAGTTGCTTTGTTTGACCGATTTATAGTCTTCTTTTTAAGAATTCTTTTCACTCTGTGCTCTGATGTAGCCCCGCACTCCAGTATACTACAAATCTTTGAAAGTCCTTATTTAATAAATATATTATTCATTAACTGAAATGTCAAAAAAAAAAGGCAACCTGACAATTTTATATTACTTTTCATGTCTCAATCAAATATTTGTCTTGCCAGAACCCCATTTTTTATTTGTCAGAGCTCAGTGAAGTATTTTAAGTAATTCTGCTTAATTTGAGGAGTTTTTTGTGTGGGATTAACCAGCGGTCGTAATCCTCTTCTAGTTCTTGGCAGCTGATGAGTCCTTAGGCTCCTGTCGGGGTGTGGTTGTATTCTTGAGGGCCTGTTCAGTGATTTCAATTACTTCAGCAGTTTTAAAACTGTTGGAGTAGAAGTGAGCCTTGGAGCAACAGTGTACCATTGAAGAAGAAAGGGGAGAGTCCTTTTAGGGTCTGCTGTGAAGTATAATGAAGGACTTAGAGCATGTTAGGGAAAGGATTGTTGGGCTGTAGCCTGCCTCATATTCATTTACATAGTCATGGAAATAATCCTTTGAAAAGACTTGGCTATAAAGGCCTGTTCTGCTACTGCTTTGTGAAATGGAAGATTGGAATTAGATGCTTAAATGGAAAATGTTCTCTTGTTGCAGCCTCTTTGAAATGTGCTGCTAGTGGGAGCTGCAGCTTCCTCCTGCTGACTCTGAGCCCCAGGCTTCGGTTGAGATGGTCCTTACTGAAATGTGGAGCTTAGTCCAAGCCTGGATTTCAGTGGGTAGCACCTGGCATCTGTGGCTAGAAAGTCCTATGAAGTGTAAGTGCTTTATTCTCTCCTTGTAAAGAATCTGTCCTCTCTTCCTCCCTCCCTCTTCCCTTCCCTTCTTCTTTCCCTCCCTTCCTTCCTCCCTTCTTCCATTTCTCCCTCTCCCTTCCTTCTGCAGTTTAGCACAGGAGAAGAACAGTACTGTAGTGTCTAGGGTATCAGAATTTCATTGCATTTTCTGTATGACTCATTGACCATAGCAAGATCAACTACAGGTTACTTTATGGATGCCAACAATTCTTAAACCTTCCTAGAATTCAAAATAAAATCAAAGTATGCCTCCTTACCATTCAGTACTGGCAGTATCATTATCGGTAATTTTTCATTGACAGTTTTCTCCAGTAGCTTATGCTATTCAAGTTTGCCAGGTTTCTTTAGAAGTTACTCTTATATTTAGTTCTTTTTTAAAAATTTTTTTATTTTGTTGTTTTGACACTATGCACAGCAAAAACATAGCAATTCAAGTTTTTATGTGTACAGTTCAGTGACATTGATTACATTCTTCAAGTTGTGTAACCATTTTCACCCTCCTTTTCTGAGTTATTCCTCCCCCATTAACATAAACTCACTGCCCCCTAAGGTTCCCATCTAGTTTTTGAGTTGCTCTTGTCAATTTGATCCCATATTACCACAAAAGAGCATAATACTCATGGCAGACATTCTTTACTAGTTAAGCTAAACTATTGTTTGGTTTTGAGAAGACTTCAGGGGATATTTTTGGTTTAAGATTTAAAGATTATTTTAGGGTAGTAGTTTTGGGGGTTCATCCAGTGTCCATGGCTCCAGAAAGGCTGGATTCCATGGAAATTAGAAATTCTGTTCTGCATTTTTCCCATTTTGATCAGGATTCTTCTATAGAACCTTTGATCAAAATGTTTGGTAATGGTACCTGGGCACCATCCAGTTCTTCTGTCTCATGGCAAAAGGAGGCAGTTGTTCATGGAGGCTATTAGGCACACATTCCATTTCTTCCTCCTGTTCCTGACTCTCCTTCCTCTGTTGCTCTTGGTGAATAGAGACCAATTTTTGTGCCTTGGATGGTCACTTATGAACTTTTTAGACCCCAGGCACTATATAAGGAGCTAAGGGGTAGAATAGAAGTACTAAACGTGTTACTAGACCAGTTAACTGGGATCCCATAAAACCATGACCCTAAATCTCCAAACCAAGGAACTGAATCCCACAAGGTATTTGTACATATGCAGCCTCAGCAGCTGCTTTTTTTTTTTGTCATTGTTGTCAGTGTATGTATCACACAATTTTTTTTATTGTACTTTAGATGAATGTGAACAGAACAAACTAGCTTCTCATTAAAGTTAGTGCACATAGTGTTTTATGACGTTGGTTAACAACCCCACGACATGTCAACACCCTCCCTTCTCAACCTTGGGCTCCCTGTTACCAGTTGTCCTGTCCCCTCCTGCCTTCTAGTCCTTGCCCCTGAACTACTCTTTAGCTGAAGGGTGAACCTCAGGAGTGACTTAATTACTGAGCTAAAAGGGTGTCCGGAGGCCATACTCTCAGGGTTCCTTCAGCCTCTCTCAGGCCAGTAAGTCTGGTCTTTTTTTTCTTGTGAGTTAGAATTTTGTTTTCCATTTTTCTCTGGCTCTGTCCAGGACTCCGTATTGTGTGTCACAGTTTTTGCCAGTTCCACTTTTCATAGGTGTACAAGTTATTGACAGCATTTGCTTTAATTGGTTCTGCAACCCTTCCCTTAATGTGATTTTTCTATCACCATAAACTGAACTCAGTACTCTATAAGCAACAGCCCTCTCCCCTCGCCCCCCCCTTTCCTCTCTCTCAGGCCCCTGATAACTGGTAATAAACTTTGGTCTCTGTACATATTTGCCTGTTCTTGTCTTTTTATATAACTGAAATCGTGCAATATTTGTCCTTTTGTGACTGATTTATTTTATGTAACATAATGTCTTCAAGCTCCATTCTGTATTTAGTTCTTATTCCAAAAGATAAATATTTGAAAAGAGGCACATTTGAACAGTAGGTGAGACAGTGTGGAGATAAATAAGGATGCTTGAAATCAGAAGGAAGGTTGTTCTTCTTTTCCATTGGTTCTACTTGATACATGTGCACAAGGAATAATTTGGGAGTTGTTATAAAACCCTGTAGGATTGTCCTAAGAAATTTATATAGCTGTCATCTATATTTTAGTTTATTTAAAAAAAAAACAAAACTGAATAATAACAATGAGCATTAGAAAATGCAAGTTTTATATTTGTTTTAGGCTAAGTAGTATCCTCTTTCTGAAATACTGGTAATATTTTTAAAGTAAGCTCCTTCCAGAAAAGACTTCCTTTTTTTTTTTTTGTATTTTGATGTTCCTGTTACTGAAATTTTTTTTTAATCTTCAGATTTTAGCTTCTCATCACTAAAACAGAAGATATATTTAAAACAAAACAAAACGGAGGCTCTCTCCCCGTAAGGCAAGTGATGTACAAATGAGGACTCTGAAAATTGTCTCATCTTCTCAGGGCTTCTGTTTTTCTTATCTATAAAGAACTGATTTGCTTGTTTTTTATTGTCCTGCTGTAAACATTTTGGATTCTGTTCTGATAGCTGTTGCCCAATCCAGTCTAAGTATTTCAGCTACCTTGTAAAAGGATGGGCTCATGGTTGGGAGGACCAAGAGACGTTGTAGAGTTAGGGGATGATGGTATCTCATTTTGCTTATTTACATTTCATGTATACTTCATTAAAATGCCTGTGTGGTCAAAACTATGCATTTGGAGGATGCAAAGATAATTAAGGTTATTTTTTGTATTTGAAAAGCTTACAATCTATTGAAAAATTAAAAGCAATTATAATTGCAGTTTAAAGAAAATGAGTTCTGTAATTGAGCTCTTATAAAGTTAAGGGTACTGTGGTATTAAGGTAAAAGGATTCACTTATTCTTGCTAGAGACATCGTTTTCAAGTTAGTTATGTTGGATTTATTTAGCTATATAATAATTCAAACTAAAACTTGATTCTATTTTGCACTCTGAAATCCGAGTAATTGTGATTCTGTGTTTGCCAAGTCTTTTTCCCCCCCTTATATGAGTTACACAGCTATTAGTACATCCCATGTTAGCATTTAAAATGAACCTTTCTGGAAGATTTTTTCGGACTTCTGTAGAATGTAGAAGTGCACATGAGAACTATTAGGTTGGTTATGCAGAAGTCAGGACAGCAGCCTCCTCAGGGGCCTATTAATGGAAAGCTTTGCATTCATCCTGGTTTTGAAAACGCCCAGTCTTTGGATAAATAATTTAGAAGTGCCACTATAACTAGCCGAGCAAAGTTTAAGGAAAATTATTTGTTTAAAAAATGATTAGGATAAAATTTTCAGAATAAAAGGAGAATGAGGTATTCTTAGATGTAGGAGTTGTGAAGATCTTATTTCCCTTTAGATCTAGGTGTATTTGCTTAAGGTTAGGTTATCTTTCACCCTGAGTTTATTCCGATCCATGTGTCTACCCTGGGTTTGAGTTAAAACATCCGATGATGAAGTTTTCTCAGTCCAACATTCCGTGTCATCATATTGTTCCTTCCCTTTCCTGTTTTACCCATATCACCTTCTAATTTTTATAAACAGCTATCACTCTTTTTGTTTTAGACTCCAAAGTTTATGTCCGTAGCTTACTGTCTTTTTTTTTCTTGAGCAGTATTTCCAGATTCTGTATGAGCTTGGAGATAGCGGGAGTACCTATAATTACTTTGTTCTAGTCTACCTTAATTTCTTAGCATTTTTTTTTTTTCTTACTATGGGGCAAGTTATTTCACCTTTTAGTACTTTTATTTTTCCTAGGACTAAAACATAGAAGAGGTTTAAAGGGCATAAATGTACACCGTACAAGTAAATGTAATATTTCTTTGGTATATATGTAATACTCCTATATCGAGTCTGTTGTTAAAGCTGTAAGGCTGAATCAAGAGAGGGATTTCCCCCCACTATTCACTATTAAAAATTATTTTTAAACTAATGGTATAATGTTAGGGAGAGTTCTTTGAAAATTAGAAAACACAGGACAAATTGGTGGCGGTGGCATTAGTAATAACCATTGTTATTATTTCTAATATTCTGAGCTAAATTATTTTCTCAGTGCTCGTATTACTTTGCATCTCTGTGGCGTTTGGCATTACAGTCAGCTACTCTGCAGAGCTTTCCTACTTGTGCTTTTGTGATTCTATATTATCTTGGTTTTCTTCTCATTTTTCTTTCTTACCTTCTTTAGCTCCTTGGCCGAAAGGGCTTGCTTCAAGGTATTTAATTTTCTTACCTTCTTTCTTTATGTTGTCATTAGGTGCTGTTGAGTCGGTTTTCGACTCATAGTGACCCCATACGCCAGAGTAGAACTGCCGCATAAAGTTTTCTAGGCTATAATCTTTATAGGACCAGATCCCTAGGTCTTTCTCCTGCAGAGCCACGGGTAGGTTTGAACTGCCAGCCTTTCAGTTAGCAGCCAAGTGCTTAACCATTCCGCCACTAGGGCTCCTGTTTTATGTTTACGTACGTACTCATTCCATCTGAATTTTCATTCACTTTCTTGGCTTCAACTCTTCACTATTGATAATTTTTGTATCAACATCTGTGGTTCTTTTTACTCCCCAGGCCTTTTCATTTCTAACCAGTACATTTCCATTTATAGTTTTTATCATTTCTTCAAGTCTGCCATATTAAAATGAACTTAACCTCGCACTCTACTGCTAAACTTGCCGCTGCTTCCCAGCGGTCCCCTTTCTGCTAATAATATTAGTTTTTCTGACTTGATATCTTGGCGTAATCACTGATGTTTAATTTTTTTTCTCTGTATTTTGGTTACTTTTTTTCTTCTCATAACATGCTGTTTTAATCCTTCTTAGCTTTTATCACACTCTGTAATGATACATTTACTTGTTTAAAGTCTTTCTCCCCATGAGAAATGACGACTTTCTTGAGGGTAATGGATCGTATTTGTTCTGTTCTCCACTCTATTCCCAGTGCCTAGTACAGTGCCTGGCACATATTAGGTAGTCAGTAAATATTTACTGGAAAAAAAGAATTAATTTTGTTCCCTTTTAGGTTGGAGCCTTGCAGTTCTCTAAAGTTTAGATTATTTCAAGAGTGTCTCAAAATACATTTTTCTGTTTTCAGAAAAAAATTTTTTTTTAACTTTTTTATTGAGAGATAATTTACTTGCATATAGTAAAGTATACAATCTTAAGTGTACAGTTGAGTGTTTTTTTAGTTGCGTAGACATTTGGTAACTGCCAACCACATGAAGGAATAGAACAGCCTGCCTCTTCCCAGTGAATCATCCCCCCGCCCCGCAACAACCACTATACTGACTTCTGTCACCATGAATTGTTTTTTCAATTGTAGTAAATATATATGTAACAAAACATTTGCCATTTTAAATGTTTTATAGTGACATTAATTCCATTCGTCATGTTGTACAACCACCACTATTATCTAATTTCTAAATTTTTTATCACCCTTAACAGAAGTTCAGTGTCGCCAAGCAATGACTCCTGCTTTCCCTTTCGCACCTGGGAACCACTAATTAACTTTGGTCTCTATACATTTGCCTGTTATAGGTATTTCATGTAAGTGGGGTCATACAGTGTTTCTCCTTTTGTGACTGAGTTATTTTACACAGCGTGATGTTTCAAGATTCATCTGTGTTGTAGCATATATCAGGACTTCGCTTCTTTTTATGCCTGAGTAATGTATTTGTCTAACCTTCTACCAGTACCACACCGTCTTGATTACTATAACTTTGTAGTAAGTTTTGAAATTAGGAAGTGTGAATCCTCCAACTTTGTTGTTTTTCAAATTGTTTTGGCTATTCTGGGTCCCTTGCATTTCCAAATGAGTTTTAGAATCAGCTTGTCAATTTCTGTAAATAAGCCAGCTGGGATGTTGATATGGATTGTATTGAATCGCAGATCAATTTGGGGAATGTTGCCGTCTGGACAATATTAAGTCTTCCAGTCCGTGAACACAGATTTTCTTCATTTAGGTCTTTTAAAATTTCTGTCAACAGATTTTATAGTTTTTATTGTACATGTCTTGCACTTTTGTTAAATTTATTCCTAGGTATTTTGATGGTATTGTAATTGTTTTAGTTTCAGTTTAAGCTTGCCATTGCCACTGTATAGAAATAGGGACAGGATGTTCTCTGTTGCTGTAGTCTGCCCCTAGTCTTTGGGGGGCAGTGGTGTTTCAGTGGTAGAATTCTCACTTCCCATGTGTGAGACCTGGGTTTGAATTCTGATCATTGTACCTCAAGTGTAGCCACCACCTGTCTATCAGTGGAGGCTTGTTTTTGCTATGATGCTGAACAGGTTTCAGTGGCACTTCCAGACTAAGACAGACTAGGAAGAAAGGCCTGGCCATCTACTTTTTAAAAATCAGCTAGTGAAAACCCTGTGAATCACAATGGTTTTATCCCATTGTATATGAGGTTGCCGTCATCTGAGGGTGAACTTGAAGGCGGCCTACAACAGTACCCTTGATCTTAAGCTGTTCCTGTGTCCATTGTCTTGTTGGTGGGGCTTCCTCAGTAATCCTTCCCCGTGACAGCTATACTATGCCTGGCATCTGGCAAGTTCTGTGCAGAATGGATTTTTTCGCACCGCCCACAATAGTCGGAGACCTCTTGTGTTATTGGTGTAGTGTTGTGGGCCCAAAATTGTTTATGCCTGTCCTCTAGGGATAGAGGTGTTTTTCTTTCACCCTTACTGCAACTGCAGCAAGTCTTAAGCTGTGCCTTGAGAGTGACTTGGTTTGCAGCCCTACCCCAGGGACTTACGACATCTTGTTCAGTAGGGGAGAAGGGTCCAGGCAGAGCCTTGTGCCTTTTCTGCAGTTGTGGCTGCTCCTCTTCTCCAGGAAGGGCTGCACCACGAAAAGTTTTTTCTGGTCTCCTGCCCCGCCCTCAGTCATTCTCATGAATACCCGCTGGAGGTCTGTGAAGAAGATCCCGCAAGTGCTTGTGAATGTCCCTTGTGTTTGTGAGTCCTAGGGGTTCTGCATACCTACACTTGACCTTTATCAATTTGTTGAAGATTTTAGCTGAACTTTTCTTAACTGGTTGTCTGGT
Source organism: Loxodonta africana (assembly GCF_030014295.1). Lineage (NCBI taxonomy): Eukaryota > Metazoa > Chordata > Mammalia > Proboscidea > Elephantidae > Loxodonta > Loxodonta africana. Next base: position 20,755,182 of record NC_087349.1, read on the forward strand.
GCTCTCCATCTATTCCTTCTTTGCTCAGCCACTGGTAAGCCAGTGCTTGCTTCCGGTCTCTGAGGGGTCTGTTTTCCTTGGATTTCAGTCTGCTTGATCGCCTGGAATCTCAGCATTCTGAGGCATTTAAGGAGTTATTTCTGTACTTTATTTGCTTTTGTGAATCGCTGGCTTGAAAGCAGTGTCCTTTCCATCTTTCTGTATCTTAGGTGGAAGTGGAACATCTCTCAGGTATTTTTATTCATAGATTTTAAACTCTACAAGATACAATTGCTTTATATAGTCAGTGTTCACTGAGATTTACTCACTTTATATAGCCTTTCCATTGCTCTTTGTTCCTTTGTAATTTCCGTGCTTGCGTCCAGGATTGTTTTTCTTCTGCCTGAGGAACACCCTTTAATGTTTTCTTCTTTGCAGCTCTGTCGCTGATGAACTGTCTCCTATTCCTTTAAGTCTGAAAATGTCTTTATTTTATTTGCATTTTGGAAGAATGTTTCCTGTGGGCATAAAATAACGGATTGGTAGTTATTTTAAACACTTGGAAAGTAAGTTTTGGGTTTCCGTTTAGGAGTCAGTTGTCAGCCTAATTGTTGTTCCTTTGAAGGTAATGTATCTTTTTTCTCTGGCTTGTATGATTTTCTTCTTTGTCTCTGGTTTTTTAGTATTGTTATTATGATGTGCCTAGGTCTTTATCCTTAGGATTTTGTTTGGCTTCTTAAATCTGTAGCTTGTTTTTTTTTTTAAATCAGGTTGGAACATTCTCAAGCATTTTCTTCAGAGACTGCTTCTGCCATGCTCTCCCTTTTCCTTCTGGGATTTTGATTACATGTATATGAGACTTTTTCCACTCTGTCCCACATGTTCCATTTGCATCGTTTTCATTATTTTCCATCATTTTTTGACTTTGTGCTTCAGTCTTGCTATTTTCTGTTGACCTATTGTCCAGTGTAGTAATCTTTTCCTCAGTTATCTGATTTGCTGTTTAACCTATTACTGGGTTCTTTTTTTGCTTAATTTCAGTTATTATAGTTTTCACTTCTAGAGTTTCCATTTCTTTTTTTATACATCCATTTCTTAGTAGAAATTCTTGAATTTGTCTTAATTCCTTGAATATATTAATCAACTATTTAGTTTTTCAAAAACCTCTTAACTTGAAAGTGTTGTATGGTGATCACCTGTATACCCTTCTCAATTTGACAGTCCCCTATTTGCTTTTTTCTGTCTCTCTGTCTCTGTGTGTGTGTGTGTGTTTAACCTTCTGGAAGTAAATTATAGACCTTATTATGCTTTGCCGCTAAACATTTGACATTTATGTTTTAAGAACAAGGACGTTCTTCTAAATTAAACTAAAACCATTGTCACTCTCAAGAAATTTAACATTGATATAATAATATGTAATATACAGTCCATATTCAAACTCACCCAGTTGTTTCAGGTTATAGATTTTTAGGTTTTTTTTTCTCCCCTAATGCAGGATCCGGAAACCCTGGTGGCATGGTGGTTAAGTGCTGTGGCTGCTAACCAAAAGGTCAGCAGTTCAAATCCACCAGGTGCTCCTTGGAAACTCTATGGGGCAGCTCTACTCTGTCCTATAGGGTCGCTGTGAGTTAGAATCAACTTGATGGCAATGGGTTTTCTTAATGCAGGATCTAATCAAAGATAATGCATTGCCTTCTTTGTTATGTCTCTTTAGTTCCATGGGGTATTTCTGTTTTTCTTTTAGGATATTAACGTTAATAAACAAATCCAGGCCCATTTTTACCTTTATTTATTTTTAATATGCCCGCTATTTGGATTTGTCTGCTTGTTTCCTCATGACTACATTCAGGTTAAACATTTTTTTGCAAGAATACTTGCTAGTTGCTATCAAATTAGCTCTGACTCATGGCAACTGTATTAGAGAACTAAACATTGCCTGATCCTATGCCATCTTCAAGATCGTTGGTATGTTTGAGTCCGTTGTTGGGGCTATCGTGTTAATATATCTTATTGAGAATTTACCTCGTAAGAATACTACATAAGTAATAATTTATCCTTTTCAGTTCCTCACATCAGGAGGCACATAATATGTTTGTCACATTATTGGCGATGCCAAGTTGTATCACTTTGGTTAAGGCATCACAGTTATTTTAAAGTCCTTGTCTGATAATCTCATTATCTAGATAGGTTACTTTCTATTGTCTGCTTTTTTCCTTACTTATGTTTTTTATTTTTTGATCACCTGGTTTTGCTTTGTTTGATAGATGTTCGATATTGTTTATGAAAAGTTGAAGGAATAATAATGATGTTTTTCTCCTGAGATTATATTCTTTTGCTTCCTGCAGGTCTTTTTGATAAAACCAGATCTTTTAATACAAGATAGATTGAGCAGATTTCTAAGCTGTGTTTCAGTCTTGGGGGTCCCAACTGAAAGTCTGGAGCATTTACCAGGGCCCTTCTTCTTGGCAGGCTCTGAATTTGAGTTTTCATCTTCACAGTCATAGGAGATTGACCAGCGCTCTTCAGCTTCTCAGCCTCGTATAGGTTGCTTTCAAATAGGCAAATAAATGCCTTAAGGGTAAAAGTGGAGCCAGATATTGAGCTGAACTCTCTTCATTCCCCTTTCCTCTGGGTCCTTGCTGTCTGAAAGCTTTAATGTCTTCAAACAGATTTTTTGTACTTAATTTATTTTTGCTAGTTATTCTTGACTTGAAGAGAGTGCATCAGGTTGTTTAGGAAGCAGAAAGGATGCACAACTAACTCCTGCATGATGTTAAACTTCACTCCCTTTGTTTAAAAAAAAAAAGCAAAAGGACAAATATTGTATAAGACCACTATTATAAAATCTTGAGAAATAGTAAACCTGAGAAGAACACATACTTTTGTGGTTATGAGGGGGGGAGGGAGGGAGGGTGGGAGAGGGTTTTTTATTGATTAATCAGTAGATAAGAACTGCTTTAGGTGAAGGGAAAGACAACACTCAATACATGGAAGGTCAGCTCAATTGGACTGGACCAAAAGCAAAGAAGTTTCCGGGATAAAATGAATGCTTCAAAGGTCAGTGGAGCAGGGGCGGGGGTCTGGGGAACATGGTTTGTGGGGACTTCTAAGTCAATTGGCAAAATAATTCTATTATGAAATCATTCTGCATCCCACTTTGAAATGTGGCGTCTGGGTCTTAAATGCTAACAAGCGGCCATCTAAGATGCATCAATTGGTCTCAACCCACCTGGAGCAAAGGAAAATGAAGAACGCCAAGGCCACACGACAACTAAGAGCCCAAGAGACAGAAAGGGCCACATGAACCAGAGACCTACATCATCCTGAGACCAGAAGAACTAGTTGGTGCCCGGCCACAATAGATGACTGCCCTGACAGGGAGCACAGCAGAGGACCCCTGAGGGAGCAGGAGATCAGTGGGATACAGACCCCAAATTCTCATGAAAAGACCAAACTTAATGGTCTGACTGAGACTAGAGGAATCCCGGCGGCCATGGTCCCCAAACCTTCTGTTGGCACAGGACAGGAACCATCCCCGAAGACAACTCATCAGACATGAAAGGGACTGGTCAGCGGGTGGGAGAGAGACGCTGATGAAGAGTGAGCTAATTATATCAGGTGGACACTTGAGATTGTGTTGGCAACTCTTGTCTGGAGGGGGGATGGGAAGATAGAGAGAGAGGGAAGCCAGCAAAATTGTCAAGAAAGGAGAGACTGAAAGGGCTGACTCAAGAGGGGGAGAGCAAGTGGGAGTAGGGAGTGAGATGTATGTAAACTTATATGTGACAGACGGATTGGATTTGTAAACGTTCACTTGAAGCTTAATAAAAGTTATTAAAAAAAAATTTTTTTTTACAAAAAGGATTCTATTTTACACAGATTTATGTGGTAAAAAAGTATTCAGACATCATTAAAGGTGCTTGAAAACTAAATCTTCTTTACATTCCCAATCCCTGAGTTTATCACTTCCCTAGAGGCAAATAGTTTTTTTATTTTTTGGTTCTGCCCTCCGTTTTTGAGATCTTTACTTTTTTCTACTTTTGAAGAGACAGAAATGGTTAAGTAAGAAACGTACTTAATCAACAATGATACAGTTTTGTTTTTTGCTGGTTTCTGCAAATCAAATTAAAGCAGAACATGGCACTGCACAATGAACGTTTTCACAAGGGTCCTTATCTGGTGGGTTGACAGTCAGACTTCATACTAAAAAAAAAAAAATTTTTTTTTTTTTATGCTAGTTCAGTTTAATAGGCAATATTGCCTTTGTTCTTGTTGTTTTATTTTTTAAACACAGATACAGGAAACCACACAAAACCCATGTAGTAAACTATTGTGTGTGGACGTGCTTATAACTATGACCAAAGTCAAGAAATGGAATTTTACTGGCCACTTTGGGATTCTTTCTTATTCCCTGTTTAACATAACAGCTTCCCTTTCCCTGAGAACAACCACCGTCCTTTTATTATAATCCGTACTTTGCATTTCCTTTGAGTTTTATACCTCCAGTGGGCATTCCTGACCTTGCGGTTGAGTCTTGCTTTTTTGTTTGAGTGTCTTTTAACCTGCAGGTTCTGTCTCTCTATAGATTGTCTGTCAATTATTTGACTTGTGGAGCTTCCCACAGTCTGGATTTTGCTAAGCATGTAGTCATGATGCAGTTGTACTCTCCTCTGTATTTCCTGCAGATTAGTAGTCACATCCAGAGGCTCGATGGCATTGGGGTATCATGTTCCTTTATCAGGAAGCACATGATACCTGGATGTCTTTCTGTTCTGATTATCTACTGCTGTGAAACAAATTACCCCGAAACTTAGTGGCTTAAAAACCATTTTCTTGTACCTCATAGTTTTGTAGGTTAGGAATTTGAGCAGGGCTCAGTGGATGATTTTTCTGTCCCATGAGGCATCCATTTGGTGGATGAGCTGGTCTGGAGGTTATAAGACAGTTTCGTTCACATGCCTGGCACTCTGGTGGGAGTGGCTAGAGGCCTGTACTCAGTTAGGCCTCACGCTTTTCCGTGTAGTCTTAGGGCCTTTCTACAAGTCTCTCCATTAGAGTAGTTTTGAGTTCTTACATGGCAGTTGGCTTTCCTCAGAGTAGTTAGTGTTTAAGATACGACAGAATCTCCAAAGCTTCTTTTGACCTAGCCTCGGAAGTCTTAGAATGCCATTTCTGCCATATTCTTTTAGTTAAGCCAAACAAGATTCAGGAGGAGGGGAACTATATCCTACCCCTCAGTGAAGGAGTAGCAAGGAATTTACGGTTACCTTTAATGTACCTCATTCTCTTTTTGTGATATAATCAGCTGTTGTTGCTCAATGCCTGGATGCATTAGTTGTGGGCTGCAAAATGACGATATTCTAAATTTATTATTCCTTTTTCATTTATTTGCTGGAATACTTGTATGAAGAGATACTTCCCCTCATCTACCATTTGGTTACCCAGTGGCACAATTAATATAGGAAAGTTAGGATAAATGCTTGATTCCTCCCTTTATTTACTGAATTCTAAGATAGTGGGTTTATGTGCTGTCATTGTGGTCACCATGTCTTCTATGGTGACCAGTTTTTTTTTTTTTCTTTCTTTATCGTTAGGAATTGTCATGGATTTAAATATGTGATCATTTCATTCCTTTGCTAAAGCTCAAGTTGCCCTGTCTTTGGCCACTGAGAGCCTCATTAAGGTGGCTCCTCAGTACTTTTTGTCATGACTTTAGTAGGCTCAGATAGCTTCCTTGCTACCTGATATGACAGATATCATAGGCTCATCTTGTACGTTTCTTGCTTTAGCCTGGAATCAGCCATTTCTCCAAGGAGCCCTGGTTTCTTTTAGTGGGAAATTTAATTTAAAAACCACGACCTGGGCACTAGAGTGCTTGTTGCTAGTGGGTTGGACATCGTATCCAGGGCTTTCAATGGGTAGAGCTAGGAAATTGTGTGTGTATGTATGTGTGTATATAGATTATGTATATGTAAGTAGGTGTATAAATAATATTTAAAGGCAAACTACTTCATGAATTTATACACATACTTTTCATACAAACTCAGTACTAGAAGGTCTTTAACTTAAAAGTTTTCCATATTAATTACCTCCATGTTTCCTTCCATACAGAGAATTCAGGTTGTCGAGGACACAAAGGGTGATAGAATTAGAATAGTATCTGCTTTATTCCGTGTTAACACATAACACAGAACATCAGACTAACAGCACTGACGATATCGCCACCGACATGCTTACTGAAAACATTCTTTAGTAGTTATATCTGCACTGTCAGAGCATGTAATCATTACATACCATCTTTCTCCTTTTCAATCCTCATTTACTCTTAGCTGTCCTTATAACTACATGTTTAATATTCACCCCCAGTCCTTTCGTTGATGTCTCACTCTCTCTAATCATTTTGGTTGTCTGAAGCTCATTTTTCAGCAGATTGTTTAGGAGGGGCTTATGGGAGCAGTAAATTCTGAATTCTTGCATGTACAAGTTTGTTACATTTATACTGGGTATAAAATCTTTATCACATTTTCTTTTCTTAGAATATCTTTAGTTTGTTATTCCATTTTCTTCTGCCAGTGAAGATCCCTTTCAGAGAAGAAGATAATCTGATTTTCTCTCCCTCATAAGTCACTTGCTCTTTTTATCTAGATGTCCAAATGATTTTATTTTTTCTTGAAGTATTTTAATTTTGTTAAATTGTGTCTTGGTATTACTTGTATTTTGGGTTATGTTCAGTATGTGATGTGCTCTTTCAATGTGTAATTTCATGCCCCTCCCCCCCGATTTCAGGAATATTTTGTTGAATTACAGTTTTTAGTGATTGTTTCCTCCACGGACTCCTGTTATCTGTATGTCAGATCTTCATTGCCTTTCTTCAATATTTGTCACTTTCGCACGAATCTTCTTTTGTCTTTCCTCATTTCTTTTGATTTTTTAAAAGCTTTCCTTTTCACTCTGTCTTAAGGTATTATCTGGTATGTTTAGACATTCTTGTGAAGTTTCTCTTAGTTTAGTCTTCATCTCAGGTGTGATTTCTTTTTAAATTCCTAATTCTTTTATAAGTTCTGTTACCTGTTTCTGAAATTTTCAATTCTGTTCTTCTTATCTTGTATCATTTCCTTAATGTCTTTTAGGTCATTTTAAAATAGTAGGTTAACTTTTTATCTGCTTCTGGCTACTTGTAGTGGTGTTATTCTGCTTACTATTCCCTTTCTTTCCCCCCTTATAATTAGGTATCCCATTTGACCTAAGTTGCTTTCTATCGTTTATTTTTGCTTCATCCCATTGTTGGAGCCACAGTGTCAGTCCATCTTCTTGTTGATTTTCTTCTTTTTTGCTGAACCTCTACTTTACCAAGCATCTCCAGGGATTGGTCTCTCCTGATAACACGTCCAAAGTAGTGCGTGAGACGAAGTCTCGCCATCCTCGCTTCTAAGGAGCATTCTGGGTGTACTTCTTTCAAGACGGATCTGTTTGTTCTTCTGGCAGTCTGTGGTATATTTGATATTCTTTGCCAGCATCATGATTCAAAGGTATCAGTTCTCCTTCAGTCTTCCTTATTCATTGTCCATGCGTATGAGGTGTGATTGATTGTTTTCAGCTACTGTTTTTAAATATGATGGTTTGAAGTCTTGAGATTTTCTGACTCTGTTCTCCGTTCATTTTCTTCCTTTTTCTTTATTATACTTGTCCTGTATAATTTTTATCCCATTTATAGCAGTTTCTCTTCAGTTTGGGGTCCTGCCCTGCCTATTCAGTTTCAAGAGTTAACAGAGGCTAGAGTCTTCCATCCTCTTCAGACTTTAACTGAATTAGACTGGGCAAAACCTCTTCTGTTTTCATTTGCTGTTCTAAGATTGGCTTCCTGTGCTTTCCAGTAAATACCAAACCAAACCCATTGCCGTCGAGTAGATTCCGACTCACAACAACCCTATAGGACAGTGTAGAACTGCCCCATTTCTTTCCAAGGAGCAACTGATGGACTCAGCCTGCCAACCTTTTGGTTAGCAGCCAAGCTCTTAACCACTGCGCCACTAGGGCTTCTTACAGTAAATAGCTTTTGGCTATTTTGGTGCTCTGTTCTTAGATCCACTGTGCTGTTTCCCTCTGCCTCCACCTTCACTGAAGCTGAAACTACACAGGTCTTGTAGACTTCACCAGTTTGTCCCCATCTGCTTGTGTTTTGGGGTTCTTGGAGATAATCTTGTTACCTAGTTTTGTTATAAATGTTGTCCATTAGTTTTTTTGGTTTTGTTGTCTAATTGCACCATCTGTTTTTATGAGGGCATTTATAGAGATTCCAAAGCTTTTATAGAATCTTTTTGCTATAATTTTTTAAAATATCACTCTGAGCAAAATATATTTTGATGTCATATTAAGTTGTAGGTGTGCTTGGGTTACTGGTTAGATAATGAATGGCTAAAAACTATGTGGCTGGCTCTACCAGACTGAGCCCCGCACAACTAGATGGTGTTTGGCTACCACCACTGACTGCTCTGACAGGGATCACGATAGAGGGTCCTGGACAGAGTTGGATAAAAATGTAGAACAAAATTCTAACTAAAAAAAGACCAGACTTACTGGTCTGACAGAGACTGGAGAAACTCTGAGAGTATGGCCCCCAGACACCCTTTTAGCTCAGTAATGAAGTCACTCCTGAGGTTCGCCCTTCAGCCAAAGATTAGACAGGCCCATAAAACAAAACGAGACTAAAGGGTCACACTAGCCCAGGGACTAAGGGCAAGAAGGCAGGAGGGGACAGGAAAACTGGTAATGGGGAACCTAAGGTTGAGAAGGGAAGAATGTTGACATGTCCTGGGGTTGGCAACCAATGTCAAAAACAGTTTGTGTATTGTTTAATGAGAAGCTAGTTTGCTCTGTAAGCCATCTACAGTGCAATTTAAAAAAAAAACAACTGTGGTTGGAAATTTTACTTGAGAGGAAAATTGATATTGTTAGTAGTGCAGTAATTCATTAAATATTTACTGTTTATCTTGTTACCTTGTTATTAATTTTATTTTAAAAAGTAATAAAATTCACCATATCTGGAAGAAAGTTAATGTTTTATGATTACCTTCCACCAGCTTATTGGATCGAAAACTAAGGTTTATGTCAATAAACCTAAATTATTAAATTTAAGGTCTGTATTTTCAGTTTACTTTAAGAATTCATCAGGCCATTTACTTTTCTACCTGTTTCTTTATCTTGACTTACTGCTTATCAATCTTTGGAAAGATTTTGAAGAATAATTATGTATTGTTGTGATGTGCTTAGTCTTCCTAAGAAATTGACTTAAAAAAAAAAAAATTGACTAGAGAAGTCCATATGCTTTCTCTTTACAGTTGGCCCTATTCCTGATTTGAGGCCGAAATTGCCAGCGGGTTTGGTTTTTTGATTTGGCAAAATAATCTGATAGCTTTCTTCTCCCAGGAAGAGACATTTTGGTGTAGACTTGGATTAGAATTTATCGGCCTTAATTAGTTGTCTACAGTGTATTGCAGGATTTTGTTCCCAAAGTTGTCTTTCAAGATAGGATATAATTTTGACTAGCTGTTAGAGACCAAATTCTATGCTTTTGTTCTTTTTGTTATTTCCATTGGTAAGTTTATTTTTTCCTGTGAAAATGATTTTAGTAGGATGTGTAGCACTTTGTCAAATATAAAGACATCAGAAAATAATTGAAGTACGTGAAATATTCACTTTTGAGGCAAGATTGTTTTTCTGCTGTTTAGGAACTAGAGATTGAAATGTGGTCCTGTTGAGACCACTATGAAATACATTTTCCTGCTCATAGATAATTAAAACAGCATCCAGACTCAATTCTCAGAGTGAATAAAGCTTATTTAAGTGGAAAAAGAGACAAAACATTCATCCCGTAGATTAGGGTTGGAAGTCATACAGCGGTATTTTAGGTAGTAGTAGAAACTTTTGGAACATCTTCTTTATATCCTTCTCCCCTACACAATTAGTGATTCTAATCAGTAACATTAGATCTTATGATCAGTTGATAACTCTCATGTCTTCCTCAAATGAGTTGGGAAGATTTTAGGTAATGGTTTTGTTGAACAGAGTCTATATAACAATGTAATTTGTAGTTGGCTGAATTGGTGAATAATACCTGGTTTGTCAGATTTTTCTTTCTGTACTTTGGTCTAAAATGTTTATGCATTGAGGTTGTTTGTATGGCGTTATAATTATTCAGAAGAAAGTCTTTAAGACACCTTTTTCTGATCTGCTTGCAGGTTCACGCATGGGAAATTTCAGACCAGTTGTTGCAGATCCGGCAGGATGTGGAATCGTGCTATTTTGCCGCACAGACCATGAAAATGAAGATTCAGACCTCATTTTATGAGCTCCCCACGGACTCTCATGCCTCTTTACGGGACTCATTGCTAACCCATATCCAGAACTTGAAAGATTTGTCACCTGTCATTGTAACACAGGTAAATCCTGTGCTTCTCATTAGGGAAATTTGGATTATCAAGGTTATATTGATTAACATTCTAGGCCATGTGAGGTAATGGTAACAGCTTTATTACAGACTCATTGCTGTAAACTTACGAGTGGATAGAAAGTGAAAATTTAAAGCTTTTGTGTTAATCTAAGGTGATTTGGTTTCAAACTAACTGAAATACGAAAAGTGGGGGTGGGGAACGTGGGGAGTAAGTGCACGTTTTCAGAGGCACACATGTGTCCCTGCTGTTAAAATTGCAGATGATAAAAATACTGTGTTCTGCTGGGTCAAAGGTTGCCATAGTTGCCTTTTCTTTGAATCCTTTCTGGGCCGATTGACTAATACAAGTTTCATGGATGAAGCAGGGTGGACTAGAGCATCTGGCCTTACCCTTAGATAGGGAGATATGTTAGAGAGGAAAACTGGAAGCTTCAGTGAATACATACTCAGGTATGATCTCTGCCTGGCACAGAAGTGCCCTTGAAGAGGAGACTTTTGCCTGAGGCTTCAAGATGAGAAATGGAAAGAAGAGGGAATGGCAACCCATTATTTGAGGAGTGAGTCAGAGGTCTAACCTTGTCAGTAGCTTTGGCCTTTGGCAAATTATAATCACTGTCCGTGAAGTTCTATAGTATTGCCAAATAAAAGTAAATATTAGTAGTTTCTGAGGAAAATCTATATTCTTTCAGACATTTTGTTGATGTTTTCTTGTTTTTGATTTTGAAGGTTGGCATCAAAATCTCAGCAGTTTGTGGCTAGCCAGAAGGGTTTCCAGTATATGTTTAGTTGGGGGGTTGAGGAGCAATCTTAGTTGTCATATATTTTGGAAGAAATTTAGTTTCTTTGCTTTCCATATTGATGGTAACCCTATTTGTGTTCATTTATTTAATTTCTTTTCTTTTTATTCAGCTGGCTTTAGCAATAGCAGACCTTGCCCTGCAGATGCCTTCCTGGAAGGGATGTGTACAAACATTGGTGGAAAAGTAAGTAACTTGTATTGATTGTATACTAGCGTTTGGAATTACCATTAACTTCAACGGAGAAATTTGTTAGCAGCAGCCAGATGTTTGGACTTACTTCCCTGAACAATCAACGTAGAATTATATATTAATCTTTGTTAGGTTAAAAGAAAGTCATTTAAAAATTTAAATACTGTTTTATGTGGGATGTAAAAGACCCTCATAATTTCTAATCCATCTCCCCTGAATTAACAGTAGCAGTTGCCTTGTGTTTTATTCCCACTAACTGGCATATTGGCATTTCTGTGGAAAATATTGTCAGAATATTTAAAATTATGTTAAATTGAAGGTTGTTCTTACTAATTTTTTTCTTTATTTCTTTCATATCCATCATAGAGACAGTATTGTTTTTAGATACATGAAGCCTGGTACTTTGAATAAGAACTCGGCTACTAACCAAAAGTTTGGCAATTTGAATCCACCAGCTGCTCCTTGGAAACCCTATGGGGCAGTTCTACTCTGTCCTGTACAGTCACTGTGAGTTAGAATCGACTCAACAGCAGCGGGTTTGGTTTTTTGATTTGGCAAAATAATCTGATATCTGCTTGCATTTTGGTATTTGGTTGGAAAATTATTTTTTTAATAAAGTAGATGATCTTTTCACCTCCAAGCCTAAGTATGTTATTAAAGCCTTTAATGGGTAATTTATTTTTTGTTTAAAAAATTTTTTAATTTAAAAATTAACATGCTTATTGAAAAAATTTTAGTAGTATGGGAGCTTTCTAGTAAAAAGTGCACACCTTCTTCTCCCCCTACTCCTGTATTTCATAAATAACCACTGTCAGTGGTTGAATAGATAGCCAGTAAATAAATACATGAATAGATACACACATTTTAATTTTACTCTTCATGTACCTATTTATTTGTTCACCCATATGTAATATGTTTAATATACTTTTTTCATTTAATAGATTGTGGACATCTTTTCATGTTATGATATACGGATATCTCATTTATTATAATGGCTGCATATGTTTTATTGTACAGCTGTTTATAATCCTTTTTACCCTAATTTTGGAGAACATGTATGTTTTCGCTATTATAAAAAAGTGCTGCAGTGAATATCTTTGATGCTTATCTTTGCATGTAGAGTTGGCTCTTGTTATTTACGGTAGTCATCTTCTGTAAAATCGGCGTGAACACTGAGTTAGTGTATAGTGAGCTCCTAGGGCAAATAACAGGGTGAGGCTTCTCCCAGCCTCTCGTCACAGCATTTTCATCAACTGATTAATACAAACCTTGTTTTGTGTGTGTTGATGTTTAAAGACACCTTATTTAAAATATTCCACTAGCATTGAACTCACAGCCAGTAACACTATAACTCACACCTAAACAAAGCTTATTTAATGCTTGTATTTTCTCCATAAGACACATCACGGCTTTCTTATGCTTAGGAACGCTAGACAGCACTTTAGCACTAAGCCTGGGCTCTTTTTTTTATTAGTTTTTTCCCAAATTTTATTTATTTTGTTGTTGTTGTTGAGAATATACACAGCAAAGCATATACCAATTAAGCAATTTCTACATGTACAATTTAGTGACACTGATTACATTTTTAGAGTTGTACAACCATTCTTACCCTCCTTTCTGAGTTGTTCCTCCTTAACATGAACTCATTGCCCCATAAGGCTCCTGTCTAATCTTTCAAGTTGCTGTTGTCAATTTGATCCCACGTAGATAGTTCTTAAAAGAACACAATGTTCAAGACAGACCTTTTTTACTAGTTAAGCTAAAGTATTGTTCAGATTTTAAGAAGACTTCAGGGGATATTTTTGGTTTAAAGTTTCAAGATTTTCTCAGGGCAGTAGTTTCAGGGGTTCATCCACCCTCCCTGGTTCCAGAATGTCCAGAGTCTGTTCTGCATTTCTCCCCTTTTGATCAGGATTCTTCTATGGAATCTGGGATCAAAAAGTTCAGTAATGGTAGCTGGGTACCATCCAGTTCTTGCTGGTCTTGTGGCAGATGAGTCAGTTGTTATTAGCCACACATCCCATATCCTCCTCCTACTCCTGACTCTCCTTTGTTGCTGCAGGTGAATAGAGGACAGTTGTGTCTTGGATGGCCACTTGCAAGCTTTAAGATACCAGGCACTATTTACAGCAAAGAAGCACTAAACACATTATTAGGCTAATTAACTGAGATGTAAGCGAATACATTTTACAACAGCTAAATCACCACCAAAAAGCACAAAAATGTGAGAAGGAGAAAAGGGGACGCCAGAAAGACTGTGCAAAGGATACTTATTTATCATAAGAAAGCTGAAACAAGAAGGCAGAGCATAGCCTTGTTCAACTTGAATTGGAAATACATGCATTGGGCAGCTTATATTTTTCACTGCTCTGTGCATGTCCATGAATGACTATGAAAGGGCAGGTAGTGTTGATTTTGGGGTTACTAATAAATTTTAACGAGTAGGCAAGTTTGTAAATATGGAATCTTCAAATAATGAAGATCAAATGTATATGTGAGTTTTTTCTGAGAGAGAAATTGTTGGAAGTGGAATTTCTAGGCCAAAGATTATACGAGTTGAAATTTTTGATTGGAAGATCTTTCCAGATACCTTTCCAAAAGATTTTATCTACTTTTTTTCCCCCTCAAAGTAGTGAGAATGCCTCTTTTGTAGTTATGGATTATTCTGATGAGTGTTACCTCACGTGTACTTTCTGACTCTGAATAACTTCAGATGTATCTGCCCCTTTTCTTTTCCAGATATAGCAATGACGTAACTTCTCTACCTTTTCTGCTGGAGATCCTTACAGTGTTACCCGAAGAAGTACATAGTCGTTCCTTGCGAATTGGAGCTAACCGGCGTACAGAAATCATAGAAGATTTGGCCTTTTACTCTAGTACTGTTGTATCTCTATTGGTGAGTAGATTGGAAACACTAAGTTACTTCCTAAGGGGCAGAAATCCATGGTAGTTATATTGTGATCCAATTGTTTTAGTTCAAAATGGTTTTTGCAAAATTTGGCAATGATAATACTTTGACGTTTATATAACACTTTACAAAATACTTTCAGAAACTGTCCTTCTTGAGTTTCTAAATAATCCTTTGATTATTTGTAATGTTATCTGTATTTTATAAATGAGAAACAGGCTTTAGAGTTACCTAACTGTTAATTGGAAATTTGAGCTCAGGTCTTCAGAATATATATGCTACGAACTCTTGGCTCTTGATGAAGGGCTATGCTAAGGGAAGTATGTATAAACTTATTTTACTAAGGAAAATAAATCTTAAAAATAAATCCAACTTGGAATGATTTGAGATTTTACTGGACTTTACTGGACCTTTGGACACCTCACAGTTATAGATTATCTAATTCCACATTTCTGAAAAAAAAAAAAAAAATGTGATTAGGTTCTTTTTGATTTAGAATTTTTTCATGCTCTAGAACAGAATGGGCAAAGTATGGTCTATAGCCTAGGTGCTTATTTTTGTAAATAAATTTTTAATAGAGCCCAGCTATGCCCGTTCATTTACATATTGTCAATGTCCATTATTTTGGGCTACAAGAGCAAAATTCAGTAATTGCCTCAGAGACTGCAAAGCCTAAAATATTTATTCTCTGGCCCTTTAGAGAAAGCGTTTGCTGACCCCTGAGCTAAAAAAATGCTAGATGATACTAAACTGATTATCTAGTCCACATCTCGTTTTTGGGTCTTTATAGTCCAGCTCAGTCCTCTCAGTAATGTGTTTTATATTTATACAACATCATTTACCAGTAGATTGTTTTGTTTGGAAAACAAAATTTTGTTTGAAGTTGTGTTCGGTTTGTTAGAAGTTTGTTGGAAAGTTCTTAACTGTGTGCTTGGTGTTTTCAATTAATCATTTATTTTAAATAAATAGTATTGTAGAAATTTAGAAAATACAGCCAAGCAAATTATATTCAAACCATCTGGAGACTATACTGTTAACCTTTTAGAACCTGTTCTCTGTGAACATATTTCTCTTTGAACATTATGTTCAGACTTTTAAAACCCAAATGAAATTATATATTACCTACCCTCCTGCATGCTACCTTTTTCAGTGATCTAGCTTCATCTTTCCATTTCAGTTAATTTTCATATTATCTAACACCCAGGCCACATTCAGATTTTCCCATCTGGTCCCAAAATAATCCGTTAAAGTTTTTCGAACTCCATATCCAATCTAGGACCATACCTTGTATTAAGTTGTTTTGTCTGTTCATCTGGCACAGTCCCTCTCCTTTTTTTAAAACTACACTGATTTGTTGAAGAGATTGGGCCAGTTTTATAGAATACCTCGCTTCTGGATTTTCTGGTTGTTTCCTCTTTGTTTCATTTAGCTTGTTTTTCTATTCTCTGTATATTCTGTTATTGGAAGTTCTGTCTGAAACAAGGGTTCCTCAAGAAAATTGAGCCTTAGTGTCCTAAAGCACCCATTTGTATGAAATGAATACTTTTCTATGCATTAATAATAGTACTAACTATATACCGTCCTTAGGATAATTCAGAAAAAACTCAAAGCATTTTCTGTGGGGCTTAATTCTTTGCCAGGACCCTGGTTGAGAAAGGCTGAAAAGCTTGATGGATTCAAGTTAAACATTTTGGCTAGAATGCATCCTGGGTACTTCATGCTGTATTTCATCAGAAGATACATACTCACTGGTTCACCCTCTGTTAGTGACATTAGGATTGACTGCTGGATGAGGCTGATGACCGGCTGACCCTTCCATTTATACAGTTTGTTTTTCCCAATGAAATTTGTGTGATTGTAGTTTGCTATTTTGCTAATGTCCAGTTCCCTATTGTCCTTTTGCCTAATGGTTCTAAATTCCAGTTGATAGCCTTTGCCTTAATCAGTAATTATTATGGTTTGCAAAATGATGTTTTTCTAATTCTGTCATTTCTCCTATATATGTGTTAGTTCCTACTAGAAAGGTAGGATAAATCTTAATTCTTTTTTGTTTAATCACCTGTTTTCAAAGTGAGGATTTGTTGTAAAGCTGACTCAAATACTACTATTTTTTTCTGGTTTTCTCTTTTTGGAGTGTCATAGACTCATGGAATATCATTGATTCAGAGTTCCCACTAAAATCATTCTTTTGATGTTCAGAATGTCTTAGTTTTATACTGAGAGCATTTCTTTGCTTCCCCAAAAGAAAAAGATGACTCTTGCTCGTCTTGTTCTCTCCCTGCCCCAGATCTGGAATCTTTGTAAGAGTAATGGTGTTTGTATCAGTCTGGGTCCAATGAGGAGAGAGAAACCACAGTAATTTGAATAGGCAGAGTTTAATATAAAGAATTATTAATTATAACAGAATTTCAGTAACGTGAGATTGGCTAATAATAAGTAAAGAGAACTCCGAAGAATATATAGAAAGAGCAGGTACAAGGAGCAGTAACTAACCAGAGACACTCTGGCCCAGAACCATTATTGGGTGTGGGGAGTGTTGGCTGGTCATTGCACTGTAGGAGCAGGTCCCACAAACGCTGCTAGTGCTTCAGGAGCCTGGTGCTGGAGAAGCTGCTGCCCAGTGAGCACGCTGGAATCAGGAAGGAAAACCTTTTCTTCCTGCAGTGTCTCTCCTGTGTCCTACTGACAAACTGGCACAGGAAAAAAAAAATATTTAAAGGACCCAGATTGATTTCACGAAGAGGTCTTAAAAGGGTGGATTTGGATCTGAGAAGCAATAAATCTGTAATGAGCCGCAGTCCTCCTCTTTGACTAAACTTTCATACGTTGTTGTTAGGTGCCGTTGAGTCGGTTCTGACTCATAGTGACGCCATGTGCTACAGAACGAAACACTGCCCAGTCCTGTGCCATCCTCACAGTCCTTGTTATGCTTGAGCCCATCGTTACAGGCACTGTGTCATTCTGTCTCATTGATCACTCCTGATAATATGTCCAAAATATGTGAAACAAAGTCTTCCCGTCCTTTTTTCTAAGGAGCATTCTGGCTGTACTTCTTCAAGGACAGATTTGTTCTTTCTTTTGGCAGTCCGTGGTATATTCAGGATTCATTACCAACACCATAATGCAAAGGCATCAGTTCTTCTGCAGTCTTCTTTATTCGTTGCCCAGCTTTTGCATGCATATGAGGCAGTTGAAAACACCATGGCTTTGGTCAGGCTTACCTTAGTCATCAAGGTGACATCTTTGCTTTTTAACACTTTGAAGAGATCTTTTGCAGCAGATTTGCCCAATGCCATGCATTGTTTGATTTCTTGACTGCTGTTCCATGGATGTTGATTGCAGATCCAAGTAAAATGAAGTCCTTGACAACTTCAGTCTTTTCACTGTTTATCATGATGTTGCTTTTTGGCCCAGTTGTGAGGATTTTTTTCTTTATGTTGAGGTGTAATCCATACTGAAGGCTGTAGTCTTTGATCTTTATCTGCTTCAGGTCTTCACTTTCAGCAAGCTAGCTTGTGTCATCTGCATATCAAAGGTTATTAATGATGCCACATTCTTCATATAATCCATCTTCTCAGATTATTTGCTCAGCATACAGATTGAATAAGTATGGTGAAAGGACACAGTCCTGACACACACCTTTCCTGACTTTATACCATGCAGCATCCCCTTGTTCTATTAGAACAACTGCCTCTTGATCTATGTACAGGTTCTTCATAAGCACAATTAAATGTTCTGGAATTCCATTCTTCACAATGTTATCCGTAATTTATTATGGTCTGTGGTCAAATGCCTTTGCATAGTCAATAAAACACAGGTTTTATCTTTCTGGTATTCTCTGTTTTCAGCCAGGATTCACCTGACATCAGCAGTGATGCCCCTTGTTCCATATCCTCTGCTGAATCTGGCTTAATTCCTGGCAATTCCCTGTCAGTTTACTGCTGCAGCCACTTTTGAATGATCTTCAGCAAAATTTTACTTGCATGTGATATTAATGATATTATGTGATAATTTCCACATTCGGTTGGATCACCTTTCTTTGGAATAGGCATAAATGTGGATTTCTTCCAGTCAGTTGGCTGGGTAGCTGTCTTCCAAATTTCTTGGCATAGACAAGTGAGCACTTCAGTGCTGCATCCATTTGTTGAAACTTCTCGACTGGTATTTCATCAATATCTGGAGCCTTGTTTTTCACCAGTGCCTTCAGTGCAGCTTGGACTTCTTTCTTCAGTACCATCTGTTCTTCATCCTATGCTGCCTCCTGAAATGGTATGCACCCTGTTATACAACATCTTTTTATGCAGCACTGTGAAGATATATTGTTAGCCCTGACAGGTAAAAGCAAATGAATGGTGTTGGTCCTTTCAGATTGGTATGGAGAAAAAGGCATTAGGACAATAGCTGCGTATCAAGTGCAGGGTTTGTGCGGTAAAGATACTTCATCTGGAATAGCAGCTGCAATTTGAGTCACCGTTTGATTGTTTATGATAGTTCACAGTCTCTAAGATCATCTAACTTCTGCACAGACCAAACTGGTGAGTTAGATGAGGTAATAGTTATCACCACCCTCATTTCTTTCAAGTCTTTGAGAGTGACATTAATCTCTGCAGTTCCCACAGGGATGCAGTATTGCTCTGGTTTACAAACTTGGAAGGGTATGGAAGTTTCAGGGGCTTCCACTTACCCTTTCCTGTTACAGTGGTCCTCATATCATGGGCCCATGAACTGATGTGGAGATTCTGTCAGTTTCTAAGAATGTCAGTTCCAATTACATATTCAGAAACTGGGGAAATAACCCCAGGGTAGGTCTTTGGACCAGCTAGGCCTCCTGAGCCTACTACATTCAAAAGTGATTGCAGCAGTTCATCAGCAGGGAATTGCTAGAAATCCAAGCTGGATTCAGAAGAGGATGTGGAACAAGGGTTATCGTTGTTGATGTCAGATAGATGATGGCTAAAAGCAGTGATACCGGAAGGATGTTCACCTGTGTTTTATTGACTACGCAAAGGCATTTGACTGTGGATCATAACAAATTACAGATTAACACTGCGAAGAATGGGAATTCAAGAACACTTAATTGTGCTCATGAGGAACCTGAACTTAGACCAAGAGGCGGTCATTCGAACAGAGCAAGGGATACTGCGTGGTTTAAAGTCAGGAAAGGTGTGCGTCAGGATTGTATTATTTCACCATACGCATTCAGCCTGTATGCTGAGCGAATAATCTGAGAAGCTGTATTACATGAAGAAGAACGAGGCATCAGGATTGGAGGAAGACTCATTAACAACCAGTGACATGCAGATGACACAATCTTGTTTGCTGAAAATGACGAGGACTTGAAGCACTTGATGATGATCAAAGACTATAGCCTTCAGTATGGATTATACTTCAACATAAAACAAAAATCCTCACAGTTGGCTCAATAAGCAGCATCATAATAAACAGAGAAAAGATTGAAGTTGTCAAGGACTTCCTTTTTACTTGAATCCACGATCAATGCCCATGGAAGCAGCAGTCAAGAAATCAAACAAAGCATTGCACTGGGCAAATCTGCTGCAAAGGATGTTACAGTGTTAAAAAGCAAAGATGTCACTTTGAGCACTAAAGTACACCTGACCTAAGCCATGGTGCTTTCAGTCGCCTCGTATGCATGTGAAAGGTGGACAGTGAATAAGGAAGACCAAAGAATTGATGCTTTTTAATTACGGTGTTGGTGAAGAATATTGAATATACCGTGGATTGAAGTATAGCCATAATGCTCCTTAGAAGCAAGGATGGTGAGACTTCATCTCACATACTTCGGACACGTAATCAGGAGGGACTAGTCCCTGAAGAAGGACATCATGCGTGGTAAAGTAGAGGGCCAGCGAAAAAGTGGAAGACCAACAACGAGATGGATTGACACAGTGCCTGCAACAACAGGCTCAATCATAACAACAATTGTGAGGATGGGAAAGGGCAGGGCAGTGTTTCATTCCATTGTACATAGGGTCACTATGCGTCAGAACTAACTTAACGATACCTAGCAACAACAGCAGCAACAGGCCTGTTTTGAATTGAACCCGAGCTAAAACTGCATCATCTCAGTATTGTAAGCTCCAGTTTTAACTGGTGATTCACAGTGTCCTTTCAGAGCCCCAGGAATTAACATCAGTTCAGAGCTAGTGTTCAGTGATGTTCAGAACATTCAAGTATTTTCCTTAGATCACAGTCACTCTAGTAAGTAACTGCAAGTTCCTTTGGGGGAGTCTTTAAGGAAGATTTACAGTGCATACTTGTGGTGATTGTGTGGGGTTTTTCCTCTAGGGGACTTGATCTCCCCCTTAATCCAGGGGCTCTGGGTCTATGAATTGTCTTAGATCTGAAAGCTGGGTGAGAGTCGTGACTGTCCACAGTGGCTGCTTGAATCAGGTGTTTCACCACCAGACTTGGCGTGTTTTTTTTTTATAGACCAAGCAGTACTCTAGTAGGCCACTCATCTATTGCCCTTCTAGGGGCACTGTGATCACTTAGTCATCACCAAAGCTCTCTGGCGTTGTGATTGTCTGTATGGCCTTGTTGCCCTTTTCAGTAGATGTACCTTCCTTGTCCACAGTGGTTAACTGCTGCCACTTGGTCTCTTCTACTCCGGAATCACTATCCCCATTGAGATGAGAGGGCTCATCTCAAAGGTGGCATCCCCAGCACTCATACCTGACGCACAGAGGAGAGCAACCACAGATCTTTTCAGAGATGCAGATGCAGACCTCCTGATGCATTTCTCAGAGCCTTCTGAAGGACATGTCTTCTGGGCCTTCTTGTAGAACATGATCAGGGGGTGGGTGTGTGGCTATACATGGTAAATCCTGTTCAAAATTCCGATCTGCCTAAACCTTTGGGTTTCATCATGTATGTCATGGCAGGGAAACTCTGGCAGCTCAGCCTTACTAACTGTAAGCCACCATTAAGTTTAAGTTTCAGTCACCCAAACAAGTGAGCTATTAGCGTCACTTCAGTTGCTTAAATCTAGAATCAAGCAGTGGTTCAGGGACTCAACCACTATTAATTTGGGGCTCACCATCAGCAGTGCATGGTTTCCAAGTTTCTCTGTTTGTCTGCATTAAGACAATAGAGAAAGAACTTGGAGGATTGGCCACAAAAGGTTTTTATGATTCAGCCCTGGAAGAGATCCAGATCCCTTCTGCTCATATTCCATTGAGCAGTCAGTCACATGGCCACATCTAACTCCATGGGAGTCTGGAAAATGTAGTCTACTTGTGAACTCAGGAAAAAGATGAACCATTTTGGTGAATAGCTAGCCGGTCTCTGCGTAAGAGTATCCTAAAAGAATGCCAAGCAAAATGAATTAAAAAGATCCATACCAAGACACATCATTATAAAATTTCAGTGCACTGGGGAGATCTTTGCATAATATTTTTACTGATGGGACTGCTCGGATGCTCATACCTAGGGACTGTGCATTTACAAAAGGGAGAAAAAATGGAGTACCTGTGCTATCCTATAGCTCAACAGAGATGTTTAGACTTAGGGCCTCTTTGCATGGGAAAAATGTAGGACATTATTCCCTTAACTGTAGGCTGGCTCTATAGACACCTATTTACACTGGAAGGTGATAAAGCTTTACTGTCACACTACTCAGGACTCACAGACTATTCAGACCCAGTGGGAAATAATAGGGCAGGAAAGGGAGAAGAAAGGTGACTTTTCTCACAGACCTCTCACTGGGAAAAATGACAGACTAACAAGTTGACAATGTAGTAAATAATAAGTTATAGAAGATTTGTTGAGTCCCTAGTTTGAAATTTATCATTACCATCTAACAGGGCTGGGCCTAAGAGTGATTCACTAAATAGGATGTGTGTATATGTGTGTGTAGCATATCAAGAGAAGCAGCTCAAGATTTCAGTCAGATAATTGAGGTTTATGCCTCATCTCCACCCATTTTTAGGCTTGTGGCATATAGCAATTTAATGAATATCATGGAATCTCTCACATTATACCTGTAAAGCCGGGCCAGCCATGACTTTGTATAATGCTTTTTGTAAAGATCAAAGAAGCATGAAAATGCTTTTTCAGTCTTAAAAATGTGGTATTAATCAGTTTACCTTCAAATCACATTGCCAGCACACCACTTTGGGTCTTCTAAAACAGCACCCAGTTGGCTTTCATCTTCCCTGAGGATTCAGATGAGTAAGATTGTGTACTTCATATATTTCGGAGTTTTCAAAATATATTGGGTGTTATGGATTGAATTGTGTCCCCCCAAAATAGGTGTTGTGTAAATCCTAACCCTTATTCCAATACAGGAGCCCTGGTGGAGCAGTAGTTAAGAGCTATTTTATGGCTGCTAACCAAAAGATTGGCAGTTTGAAACCACCAGCCACTGTTTGGAAACCCTATGGGGCAGTTCTACTCTGTCCTATAGGGTTGCTATGAGTCTCAGAATTGATTTGACAGCAGTGAGTTATACCTGTGGATATAATCCCATTTGGTAATAGGGTTTTCTTTGTTATGTTAATGAGCTAATATCAGTGTAGTGTGTGATTTAATTATTTTTTTGCACATTTTATTGTAGGTTGGGTGAAAGTTTACAGAGCAAATTAGTTTCCCATTCAACAATTTATACATATTTTGTTTTGTGACATTAATTGCAGTCCTCTCAGTGTGACAACACTACCACTTCCTGGTTTCCCGTTTCCATTTACCCATCTTTCCTATCCCTTCCTGCCTTCTGAACTTACTTTTTAGGCAAAATGCTACCCTTTTGATCTTGTATGGTTGATTGTTCTGAGGGGCACTTTCCTCACAGATGTTATTTGTTCACTTTATAGGCCTGTCTATTGTTTGGCTACAAGGTGACCTCCAGTTGTGGGTTGAGTTCCAGGTTTGAAGGGTATCTAAAGGCCATAGTCTCAGGGGTTCCACCAGTTCTCTATCAGACCAGTAAGTCTAGTCTTTTTTATGAATTTGAATTTTGTTCTACATTTTTTTTTTCTTGCTCTAACTGGGTCCTTCTGTTGTGATCCTGGTCGGAGTAGTCAGTAATTGTAGCCGGGCACCATGTGGTTCTTCTGATTTCAGGCTTATGGATGCTGTGGTTTCTGTGGGCCATTAATCCTTTGGACTAATTGTTTTGTTGAATCTTTGATTTTCTTCACTCTTTGCTCCTGACAGCAAGAGACCAATAGTTGTATCTTAGATGAACGCTTGCAAGCTTTTAAGACCGCAGTAGCTACTCAAACTGTCAGTTTGTGGTACTTTGGAGGCTTGTGTGTTGCTGTGATGCTGGAAGCTATGCCACCGGCATTCAGATAGTAGCAGGGTCACCCATGGAGGACAGGTTTCAGCTGAGCTTCCAGAGTAAGACAGACTAGGAACAAGGACCCAGCAGTCTACTTCTGAAAAGCATTGGCCAGTGAAAACCTTATGAATAGCAGCAGAACATTGTCTGATATAGTGCTGGAAGATGAGCCCCCCAGGTTGGAAGGCACTCAAAAGATGACTGGGGAAGAGCTGCTTCCTCAAAGTGGAGTCGACCTTAATGATGCAGATGGAGTAAAGCTTTTGGGACCTTCATTTGCTGATGTGGCATGACTAAAAATGAGAAGAAACAGCTGCAAACATCCATTAATAATCAGAACCTGGAATGTACGAATCTAGGAGAATTGGAAATCGTCAAAAATGAAGTGGGACGCATAAACATCGATATTCTAGGCATTAGTGAGCTGAAATGAACTGGTATTGGCCATTTTGAATCAGACAATCATATAGTCTACTATGCTGGGAATGACAACTCGAAGAGGAATGGTGTTGCATTCATCGTCAAAAAGAACATTTCAAGATCTATCCTGAAGTACAATGCTGTCATACGCCTACAAGGAAGACCAGTTAATAGGACTATTCAAATTTACGCACCAACCACTAGGGCCAAAGATGAAGAAATAGAAGATTTTTATCAGTTGCTGCAGTCTGAAATTGATCGAACATGCAGTCAAGATGCATTGATAATTACTGGTGATTGGAATGCGAAAGTTGGAAACAAAGAAGAAGGATCAGTAGTTGGAAAATATGACCTTGGTGATAGAAACAATGCCGGAGATCGAATGATAAAATTTTGCAAGACCAACGACTTCTTCATTGCAAATACCTTCTTTCACCAACATAAACCGCGACTATACACATGGACCTCGCCAGATGGAACACACAGAAATCAAATTGACTACATCTGTGGAAAGAGACGATGGAAAAGTTCAATATCATCAGTAGGAGCAAGGCCAGGGGCCGACTGTGGAACAGACCATCAATTGCTCATATGCAAGTGCAAGCTGAAACAGAAGAAAATCAGAGCAAGTCCACGAGAACCAAAATATGACCTTGAATATATCCCATCTGAATTTAGAGACCATCTGAAGAACAGATTTGACACATCGAACACTAGTGACCGAAGACCAGACGAGTTGTGGAATAAAATCAAGGACATCATCCATGAAGAAAGCAAGAGGTCACTGAAAAGACAGGAAAGAAAGAAAAGACGAAGGTGGATGTCAGAGGAGACTCTGAAACTTGCTTTTGAGCATCAAGCAGCTCAAGCAAAAGGAAGAATTGATGAAGTAAAAGAACTGAACAGAGGATTTCAAAGGGCCTCTCGAGAAGACAAAGTATTATAATGACATGTGCAAAGAGCCAGAGATGGAAAACCAAAAGGGAAGAACATGCTCGGCATTTCTCAAGCTGAAAGAACTGAAGAAAAAATTCAAGCCTGGAGTGGCAACAGTGAAGGATTCCATGGGGAAAATATTAAACGACGCGGGAAGCATCAAAAGAAGATGGAAGGGAATACACAGAGTCATTATACCAAAAAGAATTAGTCGATATTCAGCCATTTCAAGAGGTGGCATATGATCAGGAACCGATGGTACTGAAGGAAGAAGTCCAAGCTGCTCTGAAGGCATTGGCGAAAAACAAGGCTCCAGGAATTGATGGAATATCAATTGAGATGTTTCAACAAACAGACGCAATGCTGGAGGTGCTCATTCGTCTATGCCAAGAAATATGGAAGACAGCCTCCTGGCCAACTGACTGGAAGAGATCCATATTTATGCCTATTCCCAAGAAAGGTGATCCAACCGAATGTGGAAATTATAGAACCATATCATTACTATCACGCGCAAGCAAAATTCTGCTGAAGATCATTCAAAAATGGCTGCAGCAGTATATCAACAGGGAACTGCCAGAAATTCAGACCAGTTTCAGAAGAAGACGTGGAACCAGGGATATCATTGCTGATGTCAGATGGATCCTGGCTGAAAGCAGAGAATACCAGAAGGTTGTTTACCTGCTTTATGGACTACGCAAAGGCATTCGACTGTGTGGATCACGACAAACTCTGGATAACACTGCGAAGAATGGGAATTCCAGAACACTTAATTGTACTTGTGAGGAACCTTTACATAGATCAAGAGGCAGTTGTTCGGACAGAACAAGGGGATACTGATTGGTTTAAAGTCAGGAAAGGTGTGCGTCAGGGTTGTATTCTTTCACCATACCTATTTAATCTGTATGCTGAACAAATAATATGAGAAGCTGGACTATATGAAGAAGAACGGGGCATCAGGATTAGGGGAAGACTTGTTAACAACCTGCGTTATGCAGATGACACAACTTTGCTTGCTGAAAGTGAAGAGGACTTGAAGCACTTACTAATAAAGATCAAAGACCACAGCCTTCAGTATGGATTACACCTCAACATAAAGAAAACAGAAATCCTCACAACTGGACCAACGAGCAACATCATGATAAACGGAGAAAAGATTGAAGTTGTGAAGGATTTCATTTTACTTGGATCCACAATCAACAGCCATGGAAGCAGCAGTCAAGAAATCAAAAGACACATTGCATTGGGCAAATCTGCTGCAAAGGACCTCTTCAAAGTGTTGAAGAGCAAAGATATCACCCTGAATACTAAGGTGTGCCTGACCGAAGCCATGGTATTTTCAATCACATCATATGCATATGAAAGCTGGACCGTGAATAAGGAAGACCGAAGAAAAGTTGATGCCTTTGAATTGTGGTGTTGGCAAAGAATATTGAATATACCATGGACTGCCAAAAGAACGAACAAACCTGTCTTGGAAGAAGTGCGGCCAGAATGCTCCTTAGAGGCAAGGGTGGCGAGACTGCATCTTACATACTTTGGACATGTTGTCAGGAGGGATCAGTCCCTGGAGAAGGACATCATCCTTGGCAGAGTACAGGGTCGGTGGGAAAGAGGAAGACCCTCAACAAGGTGGATTGACACAGTGGCTGCAACAATGGGCTCAAGCATAACAACAATTGTAAGGATGGTGCAGGACGGGGCAGTGTTCCGTTCTGTTGTGCATAGGGTCGCTATGAGTCGGAACTGACTCGACAGCGCTTAAAAGCAACAACAGCTACTCAACCAAATAGGATGTAGAACATTGTCTTTATGGACTGTGTTATGCCTGTTGACCTAGATGTCCTCCAAGACTATGTGGTCCTAAGCCCTCAAGCCCGGTGACTCAGTCCCTCAAGGTGTTTGGTTACAGCTGAGGAGTTTTCATAGCTTTGTCCCTGTATGCTCTACTACGTACATGGATTTCTTGCAGTATGTGCAAATATGTATGTAGAAATATTCTCTGGCAAACGTATATATGCTTGTAGGTGTACTCCTATACACCATCTTATACTTTTTAGCTTACATATCTACCTACGTATCCAGTTGTAAATTGGATACCTACCTGTATATCCAGTTGTAAATTATTGTTTGTTATTGCAGGATTGTGTATGTGATAGTATGTATCATTGTTGCCTTTTACTCTTGCGTTCCTCCCAGTGTCTTCCTTTGCCTTGGTCACGTTGTGCTGACATCCCTCTTACTGTGTATTGCCTTTCTCTTCACCCAAGTTAGTACAAGTCTACTGTCTAGTTAGTGATTTTCCCTTTACCCTCCCATTCCTGGTAACCATCAAAGAATGTTTCTTTCTGTGTGTAGGCTTTTTCTTGACTTTTTATAATAGTGGTCTCATGCAATATTTGTCCTTTTGAGATTGACTTATTTCACTCAGCATAATGTCCTCCAGGTTCATCCACGTTGTGAGATGTTTCACGGGTTCATCCTTATTCTTTTAACATTGTATAGTATTCCTTTGTGTGTATGTACTGTAGTTTGTTTATCCATTCATCAATTGATGGGCACTTAGGTTGTTTCCATCTTTTTGCTGTTGGAAATACTGCTGTGATAAACATGGGTGTGCGTTATGTCTATTCGTGTCACGGCTCTTATTTCTCTAGGGTATATACCTAGTAGTAGGATTTCTGGGTCATGTGGTGTATCTGTTTTTAACATTTAAAGGAAGCACCATACTGCTTTTCACAGTGGTTATACCATTTTACAGTCCCACCAGCAATGCATGAGAGTTCCAATCTCTTCACACCGTCGCCAGCATTTTTTTTTTTTTTTCTCGCTCATTGCTATCATTGCTGGGGTGGTGAGATGATTGGTGATTGTTGTTTTGGTTTGCATCTCTCTAATGGCGAATGATTATGAGCATCTCTTCCTGTATTTGTTGGCCTCCTGAATGTCTTCTTTGGTGAAGTATCTGTTCATGTCTTCGTGTATTTTTTAATTGGATTGTTTGTCTTTTTGTTGCTGAAATTTTCTATAAATTTTAAAGATTAATCCCTTGTCAGATATGTCATTGCTAAAAATTTTTTCCCAGTTGGTAGGTTCTAGTTTTATTCTTTAGAAGAGGTCTTTTGATGTGAGTGTTTAATTTTTAGGAAGTTCCAGTTGTCTAGTTTATCTTCTGCTGTTGATGCATTTTTAGTTATGTTTGATAGTCTATTTATGCCATAAATTAGGGCCCCTATGTTTTCTCCTCTATTTTTCTTCCATGATCTGTAAAGTTTTAGGTTTTATATTTAGGTCTTTGGTCCATCGTAATTTTTATATTTGTTAGGCAGTATGAATACTGTTCAATTTTTCTGCAAATGGATATCTAGTTTTGCCAGCACTATTTGTTAAAGAGACTCTCTCTTCCCCACTTAATGGATTTCAGCCCACTGTCAAAGATCAGCTGTCCACAAGTAGATGGACTTACTTCTGGATTCTCAGTTCTGTTCCGTTGGTGTGTGCATCTGTCATTGTACTGGTATCAGGCTGTTTGACTCCTGAGGCTGTATAGTAGGTTAGGTTCTGAGATCTGGAAGTTTGAGGCCTCCTACTTTGTTGTTCTTCAGTTGTGCTTTGCTTACCCAGGATCTCATTCCTTTCCATAGAAAGTTGGTGATTAGTTTTTCCATCTCTTTAAAGAACATTGATGGAGTCTGGATCAGGATTGCATTATATCTACAGATCGCTTTGGGTAGTATTGATATTTTGCAGTGTTGTCTTCCTATCCTCCATAGGGTTTTCAATGGCTGGTTTTTCGGAAGTAGATTGCCAGACTCTAAGGTACCTCTGTGGACTCAAACCTCCAACCTTTCAGTTAGCAGCTAAGCACATGAACCATTAAATATATAGTCATGTATTGAACCCTCATTTCTGTTCATTTTGGAAGCAACCTAGCACTCCTTGGAGCACAGTAATAAAAACAGCTATCTTCGATGTAAGCTGTGTGATAGACCAAGCTTTGAGTCAGGAAGATTTTCCTGAACAGTTTTTATCAGCACTACAACCATGAATGGAGCCCTGATGGTGCAGTGGTTAAGAGCTACAGGTGCTACGGCCGCTAACCAAAAGGTTGGCGGTTTGGATCCAGTCCTTGGAAACCCTGTGGGGCAGTCCTACTCTGTCCAACAGGACTGCTATGAGTTGGAATCGACTCGGCGGCAAAGGGTTGTATAACCATGAATATCAGAATTTTATTGCTTAGGGTGTGGTTGCCATAAACTGACTTGAATCATTTCTTTTTCACTTCCTTTATTACAGTTCAAACAAATAAGTATGTATGTAATTATTATTGCCTGATACTGGAAACATACATCTGTTAGGGAGAAACTGGCTACCTGGAAGTACAGTGTTAGCATTTAGATCGTTTTGATTATGCATTATTGGAGCCCCCACCCCCACCCCATCCCTCTGACCCTGTGGCAATCATGTTCCTGACTCCATTGCCTGCAAAAGTTCTTTTTAAACATTCTTCATCCAGAAAAAATTACATTAACTTTGGAAAAAATAAACATCACAAAAACAGTCTCTAAAGAGAAGTGGGTTTGAGTTTTAGCCTGACTTTTCTATATTTTCTATTTTATAAACTACCATGTTTATAGTAGTGTCACTTTCTGTAGGATGACATGTTTGCTAGAGTATTCAGATGCCGAATGTGGAACATCAGCTTTTCATGTGGGAATCTACAGGGGTGTGACGAGCTCATTTCTGTCCTATAAAAATCAGGTGTAGAGATGAATAAATATTACTTAGTACACGTTTTTAGTGATATGACTATATTAATAACACAAGTGGAAACTGGAAACATAACAAGTT